>NW_025974337.1:0-8548 GCF_021869965.1 Rhincodon typus
AGTATAATCCCAGATTGAGCTGATTTGGAATGGAATGGCTCTGTGATTCTGAAGATGGCTGCTTACGATGCTATTTCCATCTTGCTGTGATTGCTCTGTTTTTGTCTTTTATTCTGTGCAAACCTTCCTGACAGCTTAAGGCAGCATTTGGAGACTCTGGGATTGAGGCTTCTGTGGTCCATGTTTACACAAAGTGTTTCCATTTGCAGCCCCCTTGTTTAGCATTATGAAGGGACTGCTCCTTAAATTTTGATCAGAATCCAGCACCACGCTCTCCTATGGACACCCTGTGTGGAGAGGGGAGGACAGGTCAGATGGCCTTCTTCAAAGGTCTGCTCCCTGGACCTGATCAAGGTGGCCATTAACAGGCCCAGGCTGCTGGTCATGGAAGGGGGGCCCCACGGCTCCTGCCTCATATCCCGTGTTTTGTGGTTATGACCAATGTGGGAATGCTGTACAGTCAGAGGTGCGCTCATCTTTCAAAATAGATGTCAAGTGGAGGCCTTGTTGGATTCTTCAGATGGATGTTTAAAAATCCGGTTGCACAGTTTAAGGAGGGCCACGAGCATGCTTCTTGGGGCCCCAGCAATATTTGTCCTTCAACCAACATCACAAAAACAGACGATCCAGTTATCATCTCATTGCAGTCTGTGAGCTCTTGCTTTTTATTTCAATTCATTCAGCGATGTCTCACTGGCTGGGTCAGCATATAATGCTCATCTCTAGTTGCCCTTGAGAAGTTGATGGTGAGCTCCCTTCTCGAACTGTCGCAGTCTATTTACGGTACGTAGACTCCAATGTTGCTCGACAGGGAGTTCCAGGATTTTGACCCAGCGACAGTGAAGGAACGGCGATATATTTCCAAGTCAGGATGGTGAGTTTGGAGGGGACCTTGCAGATGCTGGTGTTCCCATGTATTTCTGAAGAAGTGTCCCGACCCGAAACGTCCTGCTCCTCTGATGCTGCCTGGCCTGCTGTGTTCCTCCAGCTTCACACCTTGTTATCTCAGACTCCAGCATCGGCAGTTCCTACTATATCTGCTGCCCTTGTCCTTCCAGATGGTGGTAACTGTGGGTTTGGAAGGTTCTGTCTAAGAAGCCTTTAGTGCAAGTTATAGATCGTACTGCTGCCACTGAGCATCAGTGGTGGAGGGAATGAATGTTTGTGGATGTTATGCATATTAGGCAGTCTGCTTTGTCCTGGATGGCATCAAGCTTCTTAATTGCAAGTGGGGAGTATTCCATTATAATTCTGACTTGTGCCTTGTAGATGGTGGACAGGCTTTGGAGTCAGGAGGGGAGGTGTACAATGAAGGATTTGTAACCTTTGACTTGCTTTTCTAGCCACAATGTTTATATTGGGAGTCCGGCTCAATGTGTGGCCAACAATAACCTGCAGGATATTGATCGTGGAAGATTAGGTGACAGTAATGCCATTGAATGTCAACAGGCGATGGTTAAATTGTCTGTTGTTGGAGATGGACATTGCTTGGCATTTGCGTGGCACAAATGTTACTTGCTCCTTTTCAGCCCAAACCTGGATGTGGTCCAAGTCTTGTTGCATCTGGACATGGACTGCTTCAGTATCTGAGGAGTTGTGGTGCTGAACATTGTGCAATCATTGGTGAACATCCCCGCTTCTGACCTTAAGATGGAGGGAAGATCATTGATGAAGCAGCTGAAGATGGTTGGGCCCAGGGCACTGCCCTGAGGAACTCCTGCAGAGATGTTCTAGAGATGTGATTTTTGTTATCCTGTCATTATAATCGTGACTACATCGGCTGGGAAGATCTTTGGGAGGAGCTGATTGTAAGAGGCGCTGCATGACTTCAAGCCTCCCTTTTTGGGTGGGGTGCTGGCCATGCTGCTAATATCAGTGCATTGGCAGCCACTTTCGGTCAGGTGCCTCAGTGATTCCTACTATGGGCGAATAGCCCACCAATGTCCATTGCTGAGTTTTAGGACAGGCCCTTTGCTGGGAAGCAGGGTGGGTGACTGAAGCTAATTGTGAAGCAGCGCTGTCAGAAGGGGGCGAGTGATTGTGGGACAGAGGAAGAGACTGAGACCCCCCTCCGTGCACTGGACTCTGAGAGTTAGGAATATCCATGAATCTCCAGGGTTTAAAAGTTAATCTCTGGCCACATTCTGTGCTCTAAGATTTTATGAACCTTTGGGTTCAGTATCAACTTCATGTCAATTTTTTTTATATGTTTCTAGTAATGCAGCTGTTTGACTTTGCTTTAAGTCATGTCACAGCCTCTGGTGTTCGTGGTTGTTTGTCATACATCTAATCAGATCTTTTTTATCGTGTGGTTGTTGTTTGGGGATTTACACACACTATCAAATGCTCGTCAGATGTGAAGGGCTTTTTATGACCTGCACCAACAATTGCAACTGCTACGTCCTGTAATTTAACCAACTAGACATGTAAAAGGTCCACAGGAACCGCAGTCAGTCAATAGGCAAGCAAGAGAAGAAAGAAGAAACTATGGAGCCTTTCATGAGCCTTTCAGTCTATGACAATAGACTGTTACAATGTAGGAAATGCAGTTATGATGAACACAGTAGTAACCTTCTTTCAAAATTCCACTAATTCTGCAATGGTACCTGCACTCTGTAACCGTACTGTATAAGAAAGAAGTGAGAGATAAAACAGGAACAACAGACCTGTTAGCCCTATGTCAATAGTACAGCAAATTTTACAATCTATTGTAAAGGATGAAATTATATTTAGAATATAATATCCTAAATGTCTAGTATATTATATTTAGATACTTAAAAAATAATTGTTTGATTGGACAAAATTAACATGGATGTTTTTCATTCAAGAACAAAGAACAATACAGCACAGGAACAGGCCCTTCAGCCCTCCAAGACTGTGCCGACACATTTTGCCCTTCTGTATTAAAACTGTAATCACTTACAGGCTCCGTATCCCTCTATTCCCTTCCTATTCGTATATTCGTCCAGGTGCTTCTTGAACGCTGCTATTGTGTCTGCTTCCAGGCGCTCACCATCCTTTGTGCGAAAAACTTGTCTCGCACATCTCATTTCAAATCGCCCCTCTCCCCGCACCTTGAAGCTGTGTCCCCTGGTAAATGACCCCCTCCACCCTGGGGAAATGTCTCATGCATTTCCACTCTATCTATGCCATTCACAATCTTATAAACTTCTATCAGGTCACCCCTCAACCTCCAGTGAAGAAAAAAGTTCCCCATACCAGACAACACCCTGGCAAATCTTTGCTGTATGCTCTCCAAAACCCTTCTGGTAGTGTGGTGACCAGAACTGTCTGCAATATTCCAGGTGTGACCTAACTAAAGTTCTATAAAACTGCAGCATGGCCTGTCTATCCTTGTACTCAATGCCCCTTCCATTGAAAGCAAGCATGCCATTGGCCTTTTTTTACTACCTTATCTACCTGCGCTGCCACCTTCAGTGATTTGTGGAATTGCACACACAGATCCCTCTGCATATCAATACTCCTAAGGCTTCTGCTGTTCACTATATAATTTCTACCTGTACTTGACTTTCCAAAATGCATCACCTCACATTTGTCTGGATTAAACTCCATCTGCCATTTTTCTGCCCATGCCTCCAACTGATACATATCCTTCTGTACTGTCTGACAATCCTCCTGGCTATCTGCAACTCTACCAATCCTTGTATTGTCCACAAATTTACCAATTAGACCAGCCACATCTTCCTCCGAATCATTGATGCAGACCATGAACAGCAGAGGGATGGGTTGGGTTTGGAAGATGCTACTTAACGAGACTTGATGAATTTCTGCAGCACATCCTGTAGATAGTACACACTGCTGCTCCTGAGTGTTGGTGGTGGAGGGATGTGGATGCTTGTGGATGTGATGCCTATCAAGTGGGCTGCTTTGTCCTGCATGTGCGGTATATATCCCTCTATTTGCTTCCTGTTCATGTGGCTATCAAGATGTACCTTAAACGTTGCAAATGTGCCTGCTCCCATTACCTCCATTGGCAGTGCGTTCCATGTACCCACCATGCTCTAGGTGAAAAAGTTTCCCTGCACTTCTCTCCTAAACTTTTCCCCTCTCGTCTTGACCCCGTGCCCTCTTGTAGTTGACCTTTCCACTCTGGGAAAAAGCCTCTGACTATTCACCCTATCTATGCCTTTCATAATGTTGTAGACCTCTATCAGGTTGCCCCTCAGCTCTCATCTTTTGTGTTCTAGTTGGATTTTCAGAAAACACTCGATAAGCTTGCATCAGGAGGTTAATAAGAGCATAAGATGCCGGAGCAGAAATCGGCCATTCGGCCCATCGAGTCTTCTCTGCTTTCCAGTGAGGTCATGCTGATCTGATAATCCTCAACTCCGCTTTCCTGCCTCTGCCCCATAGCATGAACAAAATTAAAGCATATGGGATTGGGGTGACAGGTTAACATGGGCTGAGGAGTGGTAAAAGGCTGAAAGCAGCAGGAATAAATGGTTCGTTGTCATGTTGATGGGACGTAACCAGTGGGTGACTCTGAGGAGAAGTGGTTGGGCTCCAGTTGTTCGCAATCTATAGCAATGATTTAGAGGTAGGGGCCAGTTGTAATATGGCAGATGATAGTTATCTTGGCAGAATTGTGCCAAGGTTACAAGGAAATTTAGACAGGCTGAGCAAGAACATATGGCAGATAGAAAATAACACAGAAAAGCATGGGGTTATCCATTTTGGTCGGAGGAACATAGGTGTAGCGTATTTATTGAATAGTCAGCGATTGGAAAGTGTTAGTGTCCAAAACAACTGAGGTGTCCTTGTTCCTAAGTCATGGTAAGCTAGCATTCAGGTGCAGCAAGCAGCTTGGAATGCAAGTGGTATGTTTGCCTTTATTTACAAAAGATTTGAGAACAGGAGTAAAGAAGTCTTGACTCAGTTGTATAGGACACCAGTGAGACTGCACCTGGAGTATTGTGCTCAGTTCCAGTTACCTTATCAAGGAAAGGGTGTACTTGGCCAAGAGGGAAATTCTCCGGGGTCATTCCTGGGAAGGTGGGAATGTCCTGGGTGAGAGGTTGAGCAGCCTGTATGGTCTGGAGTTTAGAAGAATGAGAGGCAATTTCATAGAAAGTTACAAACTTCCTAAAGGAATAGACAGAGTAGATACAGAACGGTCAGTACTGTCTGGCTGGGGGAGGGATCTAGAACCAGAGAACACGGTCCAGGATAAGAGGCAGGCAATTTCAAACTGAAGAGGAATTTCTTCACTCAGAGGGTAGTGAACTTTTGAAATTCTCAACTCCGAATGCTGAGGAAAGCTAAACATTGAGTATGTTCAAGACAGAGATTAATAGATAGATATCTAAATATTAATGACATCAAAGGATGTTGGAATAGTGTGGTAACATGGCCTTGAGGTTGATGATCAATCATAACCTCAATGGCAAAGATGCCTCAAGGGGTTGAATAGCCTATTCTTTCTCCTATGAATCTTTTACATCATACTGAGGGGGTGGGCATGTGTCCCAGTTAGACATCTCAGCCAAAAACATGGCACCCTGACCAATGCAGCGCTCCTTCTATTACTGCACTAGGAGTACTAACCTGGATTTCACCTGGGGGTTAAAATTGTTTCAGAGATAGTAGGAACTGCAGATGCTGGAGAATCTGAGATAACAAGGTGTAGAGCTGGATGAACACAGCAGCCCAAGCAGTCTTCCTGCTCCTCTGATGCTGCTTGGCCTGCTGTGCTCATCCAGCTCTATGCCTTTTCACCTGGGGGAGTGGGAGTGGGAGTCCTATCACTGGGTACTGAAGGGAGGTGGTTGAATGATACAATGATATTGGAGACACGACACTGACACAATGTCAATCTCTGAATACCCCACTAATTTATCTGCCTCTCCATTTCTTTCTCCTTCTTTTGACGTCCCTATAACCTTTGAGCACACCTTTGTCAGTTGTCCTAATATCTTCTTAAGTCACTCAGTGTTAGAATATGACATAATGCTCCGGCACAGCATCCTGAGACCTTTCGTTGAATGGAGTAGGCTAAATAAATGCATAGTTGTTGACTCAGGGTTGGGGTTGAGTTACCCATAAGTCTTTGAGCGAACAGATTGTCAGCTGGTAGCCGAGCAACCGAAAAGTTTGACAATGAAATTCCTGATTGGAGTTTGGGATCTTAAGCTTGACGCTCAAATGAAGTCCAGAGACTGTGTGCTGCAATGTGGGAGATCCAGTTGACTCAGTAAACACAGCCTGGCCACCCAGCTCTTTCCAGCAGTTTATGTGGGCACTGTCGATTGCAAGGAGCGTGCGAATGCAGTGGCTCACTGGCAACGTTCCCTCCAAGCTGCGCAACTGTGCAGACAGCCCGAGGTTTCTCCCAGACTCTGGGCACGCTGGTCTCAGAAGGCAGTGCTGAGCGTGGACTTTGGAGGTTAGAGAGGGAGTTATGACTATACAGAGTACTGCTCAGTGGGTAACATTCTCATCTGTGAGTGAAGAAGGTTGTGGGTTCAAGCCCAGTGCCAGAGACATGAATATATACTCCAGCTGACAATCCAGCTCTGCACTGTAGGTGGATGCATAGGACGCACGGTGCCATTTTGAAGAGTTCTCCCCAGTGTTCCAGTTAATATTCACCCCTTAACACAGATTGCTGGAACACCGGGCAACTGGAGGACACAGGTTTAAGAAAAATGGCAACAGATTGTTTCAAATAGCCTCCTTCAATGCTATGGGATGAAGAGTTGGAACCACAGCAGATGGATCGGCCAAACATGGGTTTGTAATAGTTTTACGAGGAATGGGTTCTGTCTGCAACATATCACAAAAAACATTGGCTCAGTCAGTGCAGTCAAGCCTTCAGCATTAGCACTCCAAATACCCGACAGTCTACAGGGAAGGAGTTACGCAGGAGAGTAAACTGTATTAACAGTTCCAATGTTCATCATGCCGCACGTGTTTACACTTCCAATGCCCAAGAGGTTTTTTTGGGATCTTCGAGATAAGAACTGCAGATGCTGGAGTCAGAGATAACACAGCGTGGAGCTGGAGGAACACAGCAGGCCCAGGCAACATCAGAGGAGCAGGAAAGCTGATGTTTTGGGTCAGGACCCCTCTTCAGAAATTTGGGATCTTGTCATATACAAACTGGCTACTACCCTGAGCAACATAACAGTCACCATATTTCAAAAAAGATTGTTTTGATATATTTCTCAATGATATTTTCCCTTTTCTCTATCTCTCTACATATATTGTCATTCTCTCTCTCTGTTAATCAACCAGATTCTCCCAGTGCCTCAAATGCATGTAAATAAAGCCTGGCTCAAGTCAGAGATACCTTTGGTTTGTTTGGATGGAGTCAAATTCCTAAGCATCCTATGATCTCTACGATGTGGAGGTGCTGGTGTTGTACTGGGGTGGGCAAGGTCAGAAGTCACATGACATCAGGTTACAGTCCAACAAGTTTATTTGAAATCACAAGCTTTAGGAGCGTTACCCCTTCATTGCCTGATGAAACAGCAGAGCTCCGAAAGCTTGTGATTTCAAATAAACCTGTTGGACTATAAACTGGTGCCATGTGACTTCTGACTATGATCTATATGTCATTGTTTGCACTGAGCTGCCTGTACTGCTTGAAAAACAAAAACTTTTCACTGTACTTAGGCACATGTGATGACAATAAATCAACTCAAACTAACGTTTGTTTGTTTCCTTAATATGCAACTGTACAAAACTGCCCTGCATTTGTGACTATGTATATACATAAAGATTTTTTTAATGAATAAAGTAGATTTTGAAATAAAAAACGGTTATCTTTTTTTCCCTGTTTCTTCCCTTCCAGTCCCTACTTCCCTTCAATTTTCCTTTCCTCGCTTTCTGCCCCTCTTCCTATCACCCTCTTGCTATTTCCCCCTTGACTTATGGAGTTGGGAGTAACTACCTGAGCATTCCACTGTGACAGGGCAGTGATGTGGAGGCAGTGTCTCTTTAAGAGGCACCCTCTCTGGCTGTGAGGTTGCAAGCAGGCGAGCTCAGTGTAGCAGATACCTGTGTCAGCAGTTTCCCTTCAGTCCAGGCCCCACGCTGACAGAAAGTGCAGCTGCACAATGGCGCCTGTGTTATTCGAGTCCTCCCAGAGATGTACCGTGCACAGCCGACCCTGCGACATCAATCTGTCATTAATCGCGCGCTGGGTAATCGGTCTTATCCACTGACAAATAATTCACTCATGTACAGCTCGAGCCTCCCTAAAACAGCAACACCAGCGATTACAAGCCATTTCCAAGAATGGTTCTGGCACAGAGTGATGAATCAGCAGCCAAGCTCGCGATTGCTTCCAATTACCTTCTCCCTGCGAATCTACACTCTTTACTTGCCTCTTTTTTTCTCACATCTCTTTTTTCACTTCTTCTCCCTCTCTCTCTCTGTCTATTTCAACTGCCTAGTGGATTGATTACTCATTTGCTTTTCTCTCGAAAGCTGCTGACTCATGATGTGCTTTGTATCCCCACCCTGTTTCAGCACAGTGAGCGTTGTTTAATCCCTGTGTGTGTGTGTGTGTGTGTGTGTGTGTGTG
>NW_025974338.1:0-8546 GCF_021869965.1 Rhincodon typus
CCAGACCCGAAACGTCAGCCTTCCTGCTCCTCTGATGCTGCTTGGCCTGCTGTGTTCATCCAGCTCCACACCTTGTTATCTCAGATTCTCCAGCATCTGCAGTTTCTACTATCCCAAGGGACTGAATGGTGCACCTCTGCGCCTGTTACATACACTTGTGCATTTAAACGTTGTGGTAAATCCTATTGGCAAAGGAATTGTGACCTACTGTCATATTACTGGCATTTGAGGTGGAGGGAAGGTCATTGATGAAGCAATTGAAGACAGTTGGGCCTAAGACATTACCCTGAGGAACTCCAACAGAGATGCCCTGGAACTGAAATGACTGCCCTCCAACAAACACGACCTTGCTGTGGAGGAGTTTCACTCCGGTGTGGACTTTAAAAAAAATAAAGTTCTGCTGCCACACATTCTCCCACTCCTACAGAAAAATGGTCCTCAGGGAAGACCTGATGGTGGCTAGTTTAATGCCTGAGGAGCACTTTAACATGTCTTCCCCAAAAGGTGAGGTGAATGAGGGCATTCGCCACCCCTTGCTGTGACAGGCAAGATACCGCCCATAATTCACAGATTAGTTCCAGCGTGCGGATCAGATTTCAATTTATTCTCATTTTTATGGAGCTGCCCAGCCCCTCAATACTCCGCAAAACCATAAATCTCATCTTAAAACAAAGGGCTCTCAGAATCTTTGGCACACCTAGTTGAACCGGTTAAAGGAAGGAAATGAAAAGGTGTGCCTCTGCAGCAGCTGTCCCAGCAAGACTGAGGCAATTTATTTTTGGGTGGGTTTTCTTTAATTTATCTCAAGATTCCTCATCAGGTTTACTCCAAGCCCAGCATTAACCACAAAAATTGCCATCAGCTGACAAAGAGAAGGCATTGACACATTCTCTTCCAATCCTGTGCAGTCCCTTGCGTTAGAGACGTGAGAAAGACAACAGGGAGGAACAGCAGCTTTGTTAAACACGTCAACTGGTGAGACTCTTGACACCCACTCATCCTTAATGCCTTAGGGAGGAGGGTGGCAGATTTTCCGAAAATGAATAGCAGATTTGCCAGGGAATGAAGTTCTGGAGAAAAGTTACTGGGCCCGAAGTGTTAACTTGATTTCTCTCCATAGATGCGGCCATGCCAGCTGAGATTTTCCAGCAATTCCTGTTCTTGTTTGCAAGGGACAAACTGGCAACTGGAGAGATTGGCATGAAGCTTCATCCCCCTGCGCCGTTGTGAAAATGGTCAAACACGGTCGAGGAGATTAGAGAGGGCAAGTGTGAGGGTAAAACATTGATTACAGATAGAAGTTCTGGGAGGACATAAGATTGCTGTTGAGGGATGGGACAGTTGTTATGGGGTCAATGAGGGGTTGCCCTGGCTGTAAGGCTGGCTGAACGCTTGCTGTACGGTCAGAGGGCAGGACTTGGACATTCTTACACTGCAATATCCCTCCACATCCAGGATATAGACAGAGATGGGTGTAATGCAGATCGCTTAGGTCCTGAGCATCAGAGAAATCGACCCTAATGGACTGTACATTATGGGGATAGAATTTGTACCATTTAGCCAGCCTCACAGGCCCACAAGGCCACACTGTCTGCACACAAACAGTCTCCAGAAAACACGATATACACTGAAAGAACCTGTATTCTGTTCAGACAAGTCTAAACCCTGTACGATTAAAAACATAACAAGGGGGCCGCAGCATGTTCCACACATATTAAACATCACTTCACAAATGTTCAGAGCCTCACTTTCTATTCTGTCTCTGACAACACTTTGGTGTCTGTCTCAGTTTTGTTAACCTGCAGAGAGGAACAAGTGTCAGTCAGTAAGCTGCAGCTCCAATTGTAAATGAGGACCCACACTAAAGACAGAACTTTGTATTTTTCCTCTCAGTAGCCTGCGCACTGCCTTGAAGATGAGGCATCAGGTGTTCTTAACTAGAATGGGGAATCAGTCCTTACTTAAACTTTTGACGCACAATTCAATCATCCTTAGGGAAGCTGACAGCAAGGTCATTTGCTACTACAGGACCGCGAAGCCCCCCATTTCTGAAGAAGGGTCCCAACCCAAAACATCAACTTTCCTGCTTCCTTGATGCTGCCTGGCCTGCTGTGTTCTTCCAGCTCCACACTGTGTTATCTCTGACGCCAACATCTGCAGTTCTTACTATGTGACTGGAATAACATTGTAGGTATAAGAGTCGCATACCGAGGGTCTAACCAAAGCAGTAAGTAATCCAATACTGTACAAACTAATCAAGGTAGAGAGATCATAACAATTTAATCAAGATGACGGTGTCAAAACAGGCCAGTAAGGGAGATATTACAGATACAGAACAGTGTGGTAGGGTCACATGTAGCACGACATAAGCCCAAGATCAGCATTAACTTTCTGAATGGTCACTGAACATTAGGAATGGTTAAATCTGCCGTCAGTGATCTATCTGGGCTTTGGCAGGAGATGAGGGAGGCAGAACAGTGCAGGCAGATGATTCAAGAAGGAGACACACACCCTTTGAAGCAGCTTGAAGGGGAACACCAGAAGCAGGATTTTCCCCATTTCTTCCCACATCAATAAAATGAGAAACAGACGGGAAGGAAGTGGCAGCAGGAGGTAGTGATTAGGTCTTAAATGCTGCATAGTAATAGCAAGGGTTAGTTTGAGAAGAGGAGAAAATGTAGGAGTCAGGAACAGACAAATTGGAACAGTATCTCTGGCCAGTGATTTCCGTGTTGCCGGATCACTCAGGGAGACCGCGTGGATTTTTTGGGCAGGTTGCTGCTTGGACCTACAGATAGTGAGGGGCGGCACAGTGGCTCAGTGGTTAGCACTGCTGCCTCACAGCACCAGGGACCCAGGTTCAATTCCGACCTTGGGTGACTGTCTGTGTGGAGTTTGCACATTCTCCCTGTGTCTGAGTGGGTTTCCTCCGGGTGCTCCAGTTTCCTCCCACAGTCCAAAGATGTGCAGGCTAGGTGGATTGGCCATGCTAAATTGCCCCTTGTGTTCAGAGATGTGTAGACTAAGTTGGTTATAGGGGGATGGGTCTGGGTGGGCTGTTCTGAGGGTGGGTGTGGACTTGTTGAGCTGAAGGGCCTGTTTCCACACTGCAGGGATTCTATGAATCTATGAATTTCTATCCATTAGATGTTTGACCCAGAGTGTTGGTGGGTGTTGGAAGGATTTAAATGTTGATACTCAAGCCTTTAACTTGCATAATGAATGCCACCTTCCTCAAACACCGAGTCCTGGAGTGAGACTCAAACCCAGAGCTTCAGGCCGAGAGGCAGATAATGCGTGCCCACTGTGCCATTGCTGGCGTTTTCCTAGAAAGAACCTCTCAGAGAGGTTTAAAAACAGAAAATGCTGAAAATACGGGTCGGGCACCGTCTGCAGAGAGGGAAACAGAGTTAATTTTTCAGGTCAGTGACACTTCCTGAGTTCTTGGGAAAAGTTAGAGATGTGACTGGTTTCAAACATGTCCAGGAACATCAGGGGTCAAGAGGAAACAGACAAAACGGAGGAAGTTTAAGGACCTGTTAGGTGGAGCCCATAAGAGATCAGGTGACACATGACAGAAAGCAAAAAGAGATGGTAATGGGAGAATTCAAGAAGCAAAACATGGATTGGGGATAACACAGTGTGGAAGAACACAGCAGGCCAGGCAGCATCAGAGGAGCAGGAAAGTTGACGTTCCAGGTTGGGACCCAGCATCTGTAGTTCTTGCTATCTCCAAACGTGGATTGGGAGCTGGTTAAATGGGATAAACATGAGAAAAGTTGCTATTCAAATAATGGGGAGTGGTTAAAGTCTTAAAATGTTAAATTCAGTGTTGAGCTCAGAAGGCTGAGAAGCGAGAAAGACAAAGAAAAAGGTGAAATGTTGTTCTTTTACCTTGGAACCATGTATGAGGCTGAGATTAGGGACTGGAAATGGGACAAGGCATTAATAATACAAGCGACTGGATGCTAGAGGTGGGGTAGGGGGTGGTCACACCTGAAAACTAAACCCAAGCCACATTTGATTTCCACAAAGCAATGGGGAACTGAATTGTGAGCAGTTAACAGACTACATTTAAACTGAGCCAAGTACACATAATCACTGCTTCACCTGGAACAGGGAATCACATGGCAACCACACACAGCTCCATTGCCCAAATCACACACAACCGACACATACGTACCATAATGCCCCTCCCATTCCTCTCTTCCCATGGAACTTCTCCTTGTTAACACAGAGGCGGCAAAACCTGCCCATTTACCTCCTTCTTTCTCACTGTCCAGGGCTCCAAACACTCCTTTCATTTGAAACAGCCATTTATTTGTACTTTTCTCTAATTAGTATCAGGCGTTTACTGCTCACGATGTAGTCAGCTACAACGGGGAGACCGCCAATGAGGACTGGAGTAGGAGAAGACCTCTGCTCAGTCCACACCCAAGGTCCCAAACTTCCAGAAGCGTGCTGTTAAATTCTCCACCTCGCCTTCACTCTGACCTTGCTGCCTTCAAACTCTTGCATTGGCCCAAAGAAGCTCCAGGAGCAACTCTTTGTCGTTCATTTAGAAAGATTACATCCCTCCAGACTCCATACAATTTGACCTCCACAGCGAGAGTTTCTGTTTTTGGATGGCGACTGATGATCCAAAATTGTTAAATTTCTCCATTTGCACCTCCTCTTAGATCAAATCCCCATTCTCTGTGGATCCCTTTAGCCCCAAGAACTATATCTAACTCCTTTATAAAGAGGCCATTTAGATCCTCAAACCTGCTCTACCATTCGATAAGATCACGGCTGATCTGACTGTAACCTCAACTCATTTACCCCTCACAATCTTCAATGTCCTTGTTAGTCAAGAACCAATGCAGCCACAAAAGCAGAAATTGCTGGTAAAGCTCAGCAGGTCTGGCAGTATTTGTAGAGAGAAATCAGAGTTAACATTTTGGATCAAGTAACCCTTCCTCAGAACTGAGGACCTATAGAGCTACATGATATTAAATATTCAATGACCTTGCATCCACCACTCTCTGGGGAAAGAGAGTTCCACAGACTCTCAACTTTCAGGAAACATTTCTCTTCACCTCCGCCTTAAATGGAAGAGTCTTATTTTTACATTGCGTCTCTTCACTCCTGTTTCTCCTTCGAGGGGGAATATCCTTCCAAACTCCACTTTGTCAATTCCTCTCAGGGTTTTGTATGTTACACTTCTCATCACAATGGGAGATATATGATATATATCTCATATCATATCATATCTTAATATCTCATGATATGATAGGAGATACAAACACTTCATATCTCTCTGTGCAATACAAGCAGGAGTTCATCTAAAATCTCCCTTTACAGCAAAATCATGTAGTTCAACTGAATACCTGGAGAGAACAGCCCATGTAGCCGTGCTAAATATTTGCATGCTCATGTTATGGTGTAGTGTCATGCGTCACCTCTTCCAGACGGCTATTGCTAACATTAAGTTAGAATCACACAGTACAGAAAGGCCCTTCAGCCCAACATGTCCGCACTACCAAAAGTATACTATTTCACACGCCAGTCCCATTCTCCTGCAAAAGGATCAAAGTTGAAGCTCTCCTCTGTCTCACACCAAATGCACTGGGGAAGGGGGTGTTTATGCAGAAGCAGGTTATTAACACGACAACCAGAAAAATAAAGCAGATCTTCAATTGCATGAACATGAATCATAGAATCCCTACAGTGTGGAAACAGGCCCTTCAGCCCAACAAGTCCACACCGCCCCTCCAAAGAGCATCCCACCCAGACCCATTCCCCATGTCTAACCCACCTAACCTAAACATCCCTGGACACTATATGCAATTTAGCATGGCCAATCCATCCCTAACCTGCACATCTTTGGACTGTGGGAGGAAACCAGAGCACCCAGAGGAAACCCACGCAGACAGAGGGAGAATGTGCAAACTCCACGCAGACAGCTGCCCAAAGCTGGAATCAGACCTGGGTCCCTGGTGCTGTGAGGCAGCAGTGCTAACCACTGAGCCACCGTGCAGTTTGGCTTGAGCCAGAAGTAACAGATCTGTGACACTGGGAGAACTGAAACCTCCTGGAGTTACATAAAAGTGGTTATCACAGCAACTTAAGTCCAGCACACTGAAACTGAAATACAATTGTGCAAATCCTTACCAGGTCAAAGTCGAGTTTTAAACATGCACACAGACTTGTTACGACCGGCTTGGTTTCTGAAATAAATGAAGGACTGCTCAGTAAATTTGATTTAAGCATTTTAATATTAATAGAACATCAGATGTTTACAATTAAAGTACTAATATAGATGGTACAGTATATGTGGGCTGCTTTCATCTAAAATTGAAGCTTTACAATCCGCAAACTTTTATGACGGTACTTAGTGTCTCCTCTAATTTTCTATTCCCAGACTCTGCAATAGAATGTCAAACAACCTCAGATATCGTGCACCACTTGCTTTTAGCAATCCTTGTACAGTGATCTGCAGGAGCAGGGGTTAAACTTCAGAAACATTAGATACGCTGTACGTTTGAGACACTGAGAAGATTGGTTCGAAAGGTGAAGGGCAAAAGGGTAAATGGACGCACAGTTGCGAAAAGCAGTGTTCAGTGACCATCAATCTGTATGTCTAGTCCAATAAAAGCCAGCAGGTACAGTTCCAGTCACTATTCAGACAGTACAAAATAAACCAGCAGATTGCAAATTCACCAAAAGCCCCACATCAAACAAGGGACACACACAGTGGGCAACAGCGGTCATCATTTCTTAAAAACTGAAATTAAATACAACTTCATTCCCAGTGACTATATCATGGTGCATTGATACTCTATGGCCAGCAATGTCCACCTGATGGAAGGTCAATAACTCATCTGTGGTTAAGCAGTGCTCTGTTCAGGCTGCAATCTACAGCAGCTCAGCTGCTGAATGTCATCTCCTAATTCTCTTAAGGCCAGCTCGTTTACCATGCTGTGTTCTGCTTCTTCACGTGGATGCATTGCCTGACTCCATTCCTGGTGGATGCGAAAAGGAGTTGTGTAATGCATGACAGTGGATCATAACAGATTAGTTTGCGATAAATCTGCAACCCCTGACTGCCGTATTGAAGCAGCACAATGCACAATGTTTACACCCATCTTTTTAAAATATGTTGAAATACTTGCTGCGTCGTTTGCCAATAACAGCTGATCAGTGGGGAGCATTATAGAACAGATACACCTTGAAGTTCAGGTACATAATTCTTTCAAATTTGCATCACATATACATAGAGTGGTTAAGAAGGCGTTTAGCATGCTTGCCTTCATTGCTCAGACCTTTGAGTACAGGAATTGGGACGTCAAGTTGAGGTTGTACAGGACACTGGTGAGGCCTCTTCTGGAGTACACTGCCCAGTTCTGGTTGCCCAGTGATAGGAAGGACATTATTAAGCTGGAGAGGATTCAGAAAAGATTTACCAGGATGTTGCCAGGAATGAAGGGTTTGAGTTGTACAAATGGGCTGAATAGGCTGGGACTTTTTTTTCCACTGGAACGTAGGAGATTGAGGGGTGACTTTATAAAAGTTTATAAAATCATGAGGGGCAAAGATAAGGTGAATGGTAAAAGGTCTTTTCCCTAAGGTGGGGAGTTCAAAAATGTGCCCTCTGGTTTGAAGGCGAGTGGAGAAAGATTTGAAAAAGGACATGAGTGGCAATTTTTCATAGTTTACACAGAGAGTGGTTGGTGTGTGGAATGAACTGCCAGAGGAAGTGGTGGATACAAAGTACATGAATGGGAAAGGTTTGGAAGGATACGGGCCAAACGCAGGAAGGTGGGACTAGTTTAGTCTATGAACATGGTTAGCATGGACTGGTTGGACCAAGGGATCCGTTTCCATGCTGCATGACTGTAGTGGGAACATAGGAAAACACATTAGTACAACCTGTAAAACAAGTAAAGGAAGTAGTTAAAAATCAGTGTCAAAGAAATGAAAGTGGAACTCTAGGCCAAAAATATGATGCCCAGAAACTTATACAAGAGCCATGGAATTCACCTACTCTTTTCAAAGTTGGTAATATTACCTGTTCAGCAGATTTTAACATTCCTAAACTCAAGGTGTGAAGCAGTCATTCACTGCAACATGGACAATGAGCTGAAATGATTCTGCACTGTCACTTAAGGGAGAAGGTGGTGTAAGGTAATGTCAGTCGTCTGGCAAATCCCAGAGGCTGGGGTTCAAACCCCCCAGTGACCGCTGATGGACTTTTAAATTCTGTTATTAACAAACCAGGAAGTGAATACTAGTCTTAGTGATGGTAACCGTGGCAACATGGCTCACTTACGTCTAATTTCGGCAGCCAGCATAAGGAATTTTAAGGTCCATATGCGACAGCGGCTAGAGAAACCCAAGATGAATATGTAGTATCCACTCAGCTCAGAGGAAACATTGCTCAGTTATACCCTTGGGGAAATCTGCTGTCCCCACCTAGTCTGGCCAATATGTGACTCCAGACTGAAGTGGCTTGAGTTTAAGGGTAATTCAGAAGAAGCCTTGCCGGCAGCACCTACATCCTACAT
>NW_025974339.1:0-8546 GCF_021869965.1 Rhincodon typus
TTATCTTAGATTCTCCAGCATCTGCAGTTCCTACTGTCTCTTGATTGGAAGCTTGTTATCTGCAGAAATAGTATAAACCATTGCTTTTGTAGCATGGTTTGAGTTGTATGCCATCTTTGATGGATATGCCTCCCATGCATGCATCAACAAAAGCTGAGACAAGGAACCGACGTCTTGGCTGGTCTAAAAGAGGAATCAAAGGGTTGAAATCACCCTTTCAGAATGAATCCTCCTCTGATACAAGTCAGTAATCCGCTCACTTCCTAAGTCTACATGTGAATGGCTAGCTGCCTTCGGTGCTGGAGGCTGTCTATTGTCCTGGAGAACAGCAACTCAGTTCCCTTCAGGAAAGGAGAGAACACAATTTGAAGAAGTCCAAAGCTTTTCCTATCATGAGCTTCAGTAAGATTAAGGAAGGTGTTGTTGCAGTCAGATCACTATTGATCTGTATGTTATCAGTGAATTTAAGTGTATCAATCATTGTACCAAAAACATTACATTTCTCAAACTTCACAGAAGTATCAAAATATATAGAAATTACATGTCGGAGAGATTTATAAAAACAATGTGTAACCGCAAAAACATTTTTGTGAATATACGTACTGAACTCATTAACAGTATATGAACTGCGAGACTTTTTTTATCGAACTATAGATATGTAGAAAATGGGAGCAGGAGTAGGCTATTCAGTCCTTCACACCTGCTTTGTTTTCAATATAATCATGTCTGTTCATCCAATCCTGTTCCCACTTTCTCCCCAAAGCTTTGGTTCCTTTGCCTCTAAGAACAATACCTAGTTCCTTCTTGAAAACATTCAATGCTTGGAACTCAACAGTTTTCTGTGGCAGAAAATTCTAGAGGATCACCGCTCTCTGGAAAAAGAAATGTCTTCTCACCTCAGTCCTAAATGGCCTAACCTGTTCCTTAGACTGTGACCCCTGGTTCTCAATTCCATGGTTATTGGGAACATCCATCCTGTGATTATACTGTCTAGTCCTGAGAACATTTTATAGGTTTCTATCAGATTACCCCCCTCATTTGTCTAATCTAATGAATATAGTCCTAACTGATTCAGTCTCTCTTCATACATCAGTCCTGCCATCCAGGAATCAGTCTGCTAAACCTTTGTTGCATTCCCTCTGTAGCCAGAACATTTTTCCTTACATAAGGAAACCAAGGCTGCACACAATATTCTAGGCGTGGTCACACCAAGGCTGTGTATAACTTCAAAAAGACATCCCTGTTCTTGTATTCGAATCCTCTCGCTATGAAGACCAACAAACCATTTACCTTCTTCACCAACTGCTGCACAGGTCTCACTGTAACTCACCCTTACTCAATCCATCACCATTCAGATAATAATCTGCCCTCTTGTTTTTGCTACCAAAGTCAAAAATCTCACATTTATCCACAACATACTTCATCTGCCATGCATTTGCGGTGGCACGGTGGCTCAGTGATTAGCACTGCTGCCTCACAGCGCCAGGGACCCGGGTTTAATTCCACCCTCAGGCAATTGTCTGTGTGGAGTTTTCACATTCTCCCCGTGTCTGCGTGGGTTTCCTCTGTGTGCTCCAGTTTTCCTCCCACAGTCCAAAGATGTGCATGCTACGTGGATTGGCCATGCTAAATTGCCTGTAGTGTTCAGGGATGTGTAGGTTAGCTGAGTTATAGGGGAATGGCTCTGGGTGGGATGCTCTGAGGCTCGGTGTGGACTTGTTGGGCCAAAGGGCCTGTTTCCACGCTGTAGGGGTTCTATGAAAAAACAATTTCTATGAAAAATTTGCCCACTCTAAATGTCCAAATCATACTGAAGCACCTCTGCATCCTCCTCACAGTACACTGTCCCATCCAAGTTTGTGTCATCTGCAAACTTTGATTTGATTTATTGTTGTCACATGTACCGAGATGCAGTGAAAAGTATTGCTTTGCACACTATCCAGGCAAATCTTACCTTGCGTAAGTACATAAGGGTAATAGAACAGAATGCCGAATATAGTGTTATAGCTACAGAGAAGGTGCGAAGAAAGATCAACTCTTACAAATGAGAGGTCCATTCAAAGTCTGATAACTGTGAGGAAGAAGGTGTTCTTGAATCTGTTGGTCCATGTTGTCAAACTTTTCTATCATCTGTCTGATGGAAGAGGGTAGAACGGAGTATAATCATGGTGGGAGGGGTCTTTGATTATGCTGGCTGTTTTCCTGAGACAGCAGGAAGTATAGACAGAGTCAGTGGAAGAGAAGCTGGCTTGTGTGAACAGTTGTTGCAGTTCCTCCATAGGCTCTTAAAATGTTTGCCATTGCCTCTTCACCGTCATCCCTTTAGGTAACATTCCTCAATCTATCATAGCTGGCTCGCATCTCATACAATTGCAGTTTCCTTTATTTAAATTCAACACCCTAGTCTCAGCATTAACTACGCCACTCTCCATCTTAATGAAAAATTCTATCATATTATGGTCAGCCTTCCCCAAGGGGCCATGCACAGTTACAGTGCCAGTTATTCCTTTCTCATTACACAATACCCCGCCCCCTTGGATGGCCAGTTCTCTAGTTGGCCCAACATATTGATGCAGTAAACCATCCCATACATACTTTAGGAATTACTGATTTGATTTGCCTAATCTATATGCAGATTAAACTTGCCCATAATTATAGTTGTACCTTTATTACTTGCACGTCTAATTTCCTGTTTAAATCCTTCCCCAACATTGCCACCAAAGCTACATACAACCCCCACCATTGTTTTCTGCCCCTTGGTATTTCTAAACTCTATCCACACAGGGATATCACAATTGCATTAATTTCTTCCTTAACCAGCAATGCTGCTCCACCCACTTTTCCTTTTTATCTCTCCTTCCTAAAAACTGAATATTTCTGGATCTTCAGTTCCTATCCCTGATCACCTTGCAGCCACATCTCCATAATCCCCAATAGTATCATACCTGATCTATCTGCATGTCTGATTCGGTTTATCGCAGATGCTCTACACATTAAGGCACAAGGCCTTAAGGCTCATCTTTTTAACATTCTTCATCCCATTTACATGGTTTTGCTCTATTGCCCTTGATTCTTGCTCTGTGAACTGATCAGCTTTCTGGGCTGTTTTTTTGGGCCCAATCTGACAAGAGAGATTAACTGCAACTCGGTACGCAGGGTCGTAAAAACTGAGAGGTAGGCTGTAAAGAATGAGGCCTGTGGGATAGCATGTGCTGAACAAACTGTTACTGGCAGCATTCCCAGTGACTGCAAAAGTGGCTACCTGTAGATTCAGCAACTGTTTGAATTACTGAATACGTAGAATGCAATTGGTTTCAACAACTGGCTTTCAATAACACATTGATAATTAATTTCCAAATAGGCCATACCACAAAAATAATAACAACAATATTTTTGACATTGAAACCGATCATACCATGTCAAGATTCGTACATCTTTCAGGGAAGATAAGGCTTGCTGTAGTCAATCCTGTTCTCTTCACAACTTGTTTTGCCTTTTTAGTCAAGATGCTTCAAATTCAGTTTGTAGGTCCATGTTGCTTTCAGCATTTTAATGCGTTGTCAATATTAAAAGTTATCAACAGGTCAAAAAAAGAAAACCAATTAATTTACTATGTTTTGTCTGAGACACTCATACAGCCTGTTTTTCACTACTCATCTCTGCAATCCTGCTGCCCTCATTACACAGAAACATAAGAACTGGAGTAGGCCATTCAGTAGGCCTTGAGCCTGCTCCACCATTCAATAAGATCATGGCTGATCTGTGGTCTAACTCCATATACTGACCTTGGGCCTATATCACGTGATATCGCCTAATAAAAACTTGTCTATCTCAATTTTAAATTCCACAGCTGATTTGGTATTAGCTGCCACTTGAGGAAGAGAGTTCCAAACCTCCACTAGTCTTTGCATGTAGATGTGATTCCTAACATCTCTCCTGAATGGCTTGGCCCTAGTTCTTAGACTATACACCGTGGTTCTAGAACCTGCGACCAGTGAAAATAGTTTCTCTTTATCTACATTGTCTTTCCCTGTTAGTATTAGGAAGACCACTTAACCTTTTCAATTGTAGATAACAAAGCCCAATTTTGTCTAATCAAACATCCTAACTCTACTCATCCTTGTAAACCTGTGTTGAACTCCCTACAGGTCTAAGGATCTGCTCACAGTACTCTAAGTGAGATCAACTACAGTTTTTGTATAGCAAAGTCGGAATTCTTTTATTCAGACCCTTTAGATTTGAAGGCCAGCATTCTGTTAGCCTTCCTGACTATTTTCTGCACCTGTTCATGGCATTTTGAAAAACGATGCATCTGAACCCCCAAAACCCAATGGACATCCACTGTACTTAACTTGTGCCTTCCAAAAAAATGCCATTTCTATCCTTTTTTGATCCGAAATGAGTCATCTCACACCAGCTTGTCTTAAAATCCATCTGCCACAGCTTTGATCGTTCACCTAATCTATCGAGCTCCTGTTGTAATTTTATTCTGTTGTCATGCTGCTCAATTTTGTGTCATCAGCAAATTTGGTTATGTGACTTTATACAAGTTATTAAGGAATATTTTGAATAATTGAGGCCCCAACACAGATCTCTATGGGACACCACTAGTCACGTTCTGCCAATTTAAGCACTTACCCATTACTCCAACTCTTTCTGCTTCTTGCCACTCAATCAATTTCCTATCCATGTCAGCAATTTTCCCTCAATTCCAAGGGTTTACATCTTAGTAACAGACTCATTGAAGTGTATGTGGTTTCCTTTTCAGCTCAGCACAGTAGTAGACTGTGATCTTAACACAGATCAAATTAATTATAAGCAAGGGTACAATTAAATATCTTCATAAACTGTACACTTCAAATTTCAAATTATGCCATTTAATAACTGCCGTTGTAAGTAAGAGGCGCTATCAGCTGCAACTGTCAGAAATTTCCCCTTAATTGCTACCTTTTTACTATTATTTTTTGATACATAACAGAAGTTTAATGATAAAGCTACTCAGTTCTGAGAGTGTCCGGTTCCTTGCACCCACCCTCCCACTCCTTGAAATTAATAAGAAGCATTTTCTCAGAAGGTCAGTACATCTGTGCAAACTACTTTTTAAACTTCTATCTCTATCTCTTGCCTGGCATAATTTATTTTCTTGCTCATTAGTACTGCAGTGGTTCTCACCAGCTCGTCTGTACTCAATGCACTCAATAAATCTTTCTGGAAGAAATTGTACCTGGGGAGGATAGAATGCACAGCACATACATTTTATTTATAAAATTAGTTATCTGTCTTCCATTATGTGTGGAAGGATCAAATATAATGTATTAAAAACAGCATAATTAACCACAACATTTGGTGATAATTTGTTTCAATTTCCACCTATTTAGGAACATACTATAGCCTGATCCTATCAATAAACATTTGTGCACACAATTATCATCACTTATAATACTTAATGCAGCACAGGCTTCATACATACCAGAATGCAAAGCCCTCAGCCAAAAGTAAATTAAATATGTTAAACAAATTAAACAAACCTGTCCACCACTGATTGTATTGAGTAAACATGGTCCGATAACGTTTGCTACATATTTGGTATGTATGATACCATATTTATGGTGAAGATTGGTTCTTAAGCTGCCCTCGAGTTAGAATACATTAGAATGAAGATGTCACCTGCAACACAGATGGCTACAAATCACTCCAACACATGCTAACTGCAGGCAGCAAGAATAGGAAAGATTCCTGATCAGCCACATGATGGAAAGAATGTAGGAGCTTCTGCTATCATTATTCATAAATCCGGATCACAACATGCATGCAGAAGTGTATGCTGACACAACAACTTGATCTCCCTGAGTGATCTGTAACACACCAACAGACTCCCTAGAATTCCATCTCCACTACCCAATTTAAATTAGTGAATCTACGGCTGAATTTTACCAAAAATCGGCTGTGCCAATTTCGGGGAGTTTCATAGAGGTTTCTCTCTGTGAGTTCTAGTGAGTTATCTCTCACAATTCTTTGTGCATATCACACCTCCATGCTGCCTTGCTTGTAATTTCATGTACTCACCAGCAGGGGAAGTAGTTGCCACTGCCGGGACCTCGCAGGATTCCCAGCACTAGCGCCATATTTGATGCCCAGCTGTGCACCTGGTCAAATGTTGCCAACCACAAATAGCCCTTTCACAGCGCACATTAGAGGGAAATGAAGAAAAAAGCTTCTGACAGCACAGAAGTGGCACCAGGTGACACCTGACTGCAAAGAGAATCTCATACTCATGAATGCATTGCCACTTCATGTCATCACCTGTCTGATCAACTGTCTTTGTAACTGCAGCTACAGAATCAAGCCATACCATCTGCCTGTACTTAATGCCATACCATGTTGGAACCCTGTCTGAGGGAGTGCTACTCTTTCCTTAATGCCCATCATAACATCTCATCATTGTTCAGAACCTACCATGGCCCAGCCCCTGACGGACTCGGAATGACAGACCCAATTGATGAACGGCCAGACCCCTGCCTGACCTCTGCGTGGCTCCCAGCTAACCACCTGACTGGTTGCACTGGACCTGCAGGCCTGACCATGGGCCACTGCCCAGATTGTGACGGTACAGAACCTCTGATGATGACTGCCCCAAGTGCCCAACTGACCATATCCAAGCCCCTGGACTGCTTCTGAATGATTCCCTTGACTTACTGTACCTGGCATAGACTTCTAAGATGTGGTACCAATTATCACAGATGACTTGTACATTTTCAGAGTCAAACCTTTTTCCATTGATGAAGTCGGCTACTTTGTTTCAATGCAGCGTGTGCATAGTTTATAGTGCCCTTCCCCAGGGGTATGTTAGCTGTGTTGACAAAGCCTAGAGCTCCGGCTACAACACTGACCTCCTTACAGGGAAACAAGATGAAGCAGTGTGATCTGACACAAATGCATTGGTAACAATCTTGATACGTTTATAAGATGAGGATCAAAAGATCTTACAAAGGGCCCAAAAGTATCCTTGGAAGTGGCCAGTTGCATAAAAGTTGAGCACAGCAGTCACTTTGACAGCCAGCAGAATGGGAGTCGCCACCACCCCTTCAGGTCACAGGACCTGACCCAAGAGATGGCACAGTGACAGTGTTCTGGGGCATCTTAACTTTGTGACTGCGCTAAAATGCAAAGCAAGACACAGCTACTGTGAAGCAACAATGTGCAAAAAGGCAAAGCAGAGACACAGTAGGCATCCAAATAAGTACAAAGTGAGGGAATGCTAAGAAAGCAAAGGAAGAGGCTTGAGATGCACGTTTTCCTAATTCATGAGTTGGGTGCTTGTCCCTCTGCACAAACGGCCTGGCAGCAGCACGACAGAGAAAGACGTCAGTGACCTTCAAATTGCAGAACTGAAGTGATGAACTGTATTCTGAGTGAGCCAGGGAGTGCTGTGATGATGATGTGGTGTGTCTGATGCCAACCGATGCGAGGAGGGTTGCAGGCAGTCACTGCCCATGAAGCATGCCCAGAAATGCTGGCCAAGATGGAGGCTCAGAGGAGTATCCAGGAGCTGAAGTGTCAGGTACCTGTTCTAACTTTCATGTTAGGAATTGTTACCATCTACTTTCTCTCCACTGTGCAGGAGAATAGCAAAATGCAGATGAATGAGGCAAGAATAGGTAATAATAAGATGTAAATGCCTGCAAATAGGCCCCTCCCCACTCACCAGCAAAATTCTCCTCTTGCCATTCTTCAGTGAAAATTCAGATATTTTTCTCAATATTAAGAATCTCATATTTCTTGCCATATTTTCCCAACAGACCTGCTATTGCCCACTTTGTTCAGGGACTGGAAAGATTCTGCACATGAAATTAAGTAATAATCAAACAGCTTGGTGAATATATTTAAAGAAATTAAGATCACTGGAGAGACATTGAACAGTAATATTAATCTATTTTATTTCTGAATAGTATTCAACACCCACAGACATTTCCAATAACTTCCAGTTCTGGATAATCTACGAGGCAGTAGGATGAGGGCAGCTTTACAGGAAAGTTCTGGTCCTATTTTTCTTTTCTGTCCTTTGAGATGGAAAGCTCCTCTATCAACAAGTACTTACTTTGCAGCCTGTCTGACAGCTACTAAAATATAATAATCAGTAAAAGAACTTCAAATAAGCTGTTCTTAGAGAATTGCCAGTTTAAAATGATCAAATACGCATAGAACACCTTGTTAATCTGTAGACCAGCAATGGTACTGACTCACAAAAGTAATGAGCTGAGTCAAAGTACACAACACAGCATGAGTAAGTATGTCCATGAAGTCATTATTGGATGCAGGAATTAATGGCCATATACAGCTCCTTGGAGGCCATACGAGCCAATATCTTATCCTCAATGACTATAATTTTCACCTGCGCAATATGCCCCTGAGTCCTGGGCTCTCTTTGAAACATGTTTCAGAGAAAGTAGGAACTGCAGATGCTGGAGAATCTGAGATAACAAGGTGTAGAGCTGGATGAACACAGCAGGCCAAGCAGCGTCAGAGGAGCAGGAAGGCTGACGTTT
>NW_025974340.1:0-8546 GCF_021869965.1 Rhincodon typus
CCGAAACGTCAGCCTTCCTGCTCCTCTGATGCTGCTTAGCCTGCTGTGTTCATCCAGCTCTACACCTTGTTACCTCAGATTCTCCAGCATCTGCAGTTCCTACTATCTCTAGAAAGAAGCATTGTTTTTTTTTTCTTAAGTTTCATTTCAGGTTGATAAATTTCTGTTGACCATTTGATTTGATTTGTTACGGGCAGGGGGCTCCCTAACCTGTTTAATATTTTGTTTAAAAGGAGGTTTGGTGGCAGCATTATAACTCAAACCCCTAGAGCCCAGCACAACCCTGGTGACTGTGGGTAGATGTTGCCTTTTGAACAGTATGTCCCGCTGCAGATTGTAAAAGCTTATTGTGTGACCTTTACTATAACCAGAGGAAAAGCAAAAGATAGATTGTGTTTTGAACAGAGCATGTGGGCTTTCACCGTGTTTCAAACACTGGGCTATTTTGTCTGAATACCTTTATGAAAAGTCTGTAGTGAGTAAGTTCTTCATATCATATCATGATTCCTTTACAATGTTATTTTGATGATAACTTCTAATTTATCCCGTGTGTCTCCTTTTTCACCATTTCTTGAAGATCTTGGTTTCCGCATATCCTCCTTCAGATTCTCTGCTTTCTTGACATTATTATCACTAAAATACCCATGTTGGATTTGCCCAGGCTGTATGAAGAGAGATGTCCTACCTGGCAACATCCGATCAACACACCGAGGAGAGAAGGGAAGCTCACGTTGTCAATCAACCTGCAACAATATGCCTTGTGATGTACAGCTATCATTTGGTGATCTGTATTATCTTGAAATTGCTGTGAAAAGAGAAAAGATTCAGCTTCCCCTGTGGCGTGATGACATATAAAGCACTAATCGCAGGAATAGTCTGTTCCCTATCAGACTGCCAGCATCTCCGGATCATATTTAATCGAACAACAGTGTTACTATGTAAGAAAGGCAAACATTCAAATAGACCTGAAATTAAGTTTGATTGTTAGAATTCAATTTTCAATAAGCTTTACTTTATTAAATAACATTTTTTTTTAGTTTTTATATGATTATTTGTTTGCAATTTTGAGAAATTTGTAAGCCCTGTAATAAATTAAAGGCAGTACAGCCTATGCAAAGATTTTGGTGCATACATGCTCTTAAAGTCTAATTTAATGCACTTACATTGCAAATTCGTTGGTCAAAATTAAGAAAACACTTTGAGAAACACAATGGGAAAACGACAAATCCATTTTAGAATCCTTTGATGAATGCTATGTACAGTTCATTTTTACTTTCAACTAATTTCTTTCATACGTTTTTGTGTCAGAAAATTCAAGGATGGTTCTGTGTTAGGTGTAATGGCTAACAAAAGTCTGGTCATTAAACCAAGACAGCCCGGCCTCACAACCCTCCCTCCCCAATTTTCACAGGTAGAAGTTAAAGATCCCATGGTACACTTCAATGATACAAAAGCGAGTTTTACCCTGGCTGATATTCATTCTACAACCAACATCATTAGCAGACCATCCAGTCCTTTAGCTTATTACTTTGAGCAAACTGGTTGCCACACACATCATATTACAACAGTGGCTTTGATTTAAAAGCACCTTGTTGCCTATGAAGTGGTGTAGGTCTTCTTGTGGTTATGGAAGGTGCTTTATATATAAAATTTATTTCTATTAGACAGAAGCTTGATGTTACGCTTATTTATTAATGCACTGGAGCTGCTGTATTGCTTTTGCACTGAATGTACTTTGAGACAGAATGAGATATTCTGATTAAGCATTAATCTTGATATGTTACCATCAACTTTTTTAAAAAATTCATTCACGGGACATGGACATTGCTAGCCAGACCAGCATTTATTACCCATCCCTAATTGACTGGAGCTAAGAGTCAACCACATTGCAGTGGATCTGCAGTCACATGTAGGCCACATGGAGGTAAGGATGGCAAATTTCCATCCCTGAAAAACATTAGTGAACCAGTTGGGTTTTTCTGCCAATCGATAATGGTTTCATGATCATGATTAGACTCTTAATTCTCGATTTATTTTTACCTCCTGTGAAAGGATTTGAACCCAGGTCTCCAGGGTCTCTGGATCAATAGTCCAGAAATAATACCTGTAGGCCATCACTTCCCCAACATTTACATAGTGTGGCTGAACTCACTGCTGAGATTGCAGAAGAAAGCAGTATATAAGTTGCCTAGGACGCTGCATGGATGTAGCAGGACCGGGTCAACAACCTGACCCTATCAAATTCTGATGCTACAGCCACCTACAATGATCTTGGATGTAATAAAAGTAAAGTTTGTTCAAGATCAATGTATCACAACCAGTACTACTGAATTTTCGATTAATTGCAGTTTCTATATTTTGATAGGGAACGATTTACCGGCGATACAGACTCCCTTACGAACTGAAATTGAGTTCAACAGAAATTTCCTCCTAACATAATAATAGAATGCAATTGTGTAGGGTCTTTCACAGTACAATATCTAAAAAGGCACTTTACCCAATTGTTTATTGGAGGGCAGAGTCTCTACCTCTTATCTCATTTATTTCATTACTTCTTCACTTCAAGTCTCCTTAATCATTTTAGCGGCATTTTCATTTTACTAGCTTACTGCATCTCCCACTATTAAAATCAAAATGAGAATTTAGACTAATGTTTACACTATAACATACCTCCTATCAAGTTCTGCAAAGTACTTTTGTATCTGTTCATTGCATTTCAGTTGGATTTCTTTCCTACAAGCTTTTCTGTACATGAAATAATGACTCTGACTCAGAATTTAATTTTCTTTTTGAAACCACTAATGTGAGTCTCACAGCAGAGAGTGTTTTCCAACCTCAAAGTGTTGCCCTGTTGATCATTGGTGTGAGGTGCTATTGGCAACCCTCCTGTTGTTGATCATCCTTCTTCCTGCCAGTGCCAATGGCTATCCAGACATGCTCAATCTTTTTGAAAGAAATTAATCACTCCTTAGGTCTCACCCCACAACCTCAGGCATGTCCCAGTCTCTCTCTCCACTTCATGTAATCAGTAATTTCACATTGATGTAGCACTTCCGACAAAGAATTTTCCATTAGATAATCACATTGCTCAAAAACCGTGACTAACTGTGTTGCCGGTGATTCTAATAACATAAAGTGCAGATTCTAGGATTAACATCCACCACCACCCATCATCAGAGTGTGCCTGTGTCTTGTGTTTGCACGGTTCAGGATAATAGTTACCCTGTAGATTGGAATTTGCAAATATGTGTACTTACGTAGACATATCAATAAGGAAACTTTGATGGAAGACATTTGAACATGGCTGTATGGAGCAAAGGGACATAAATGAATCAAAGTCAAGCTAATGGTCAGGAAATGGAGCAAAACCCAAAGGTTTTAAAAAGGAAAGAGGCAGATTCATTTGGAAAAGACAACTGGCCAAAGTTATGAGCCATGGGAAATATATCCATAATTAGTTTCCATATAGTGCTCTGCAGGGATCTGTACAGTACAAAAAGTGTGCATCAATACCAAAGGTTGAAGGATAATGTTGCCTTTTATTTAGGGGACGGTCCACGGCAGCTTGTGCCTATCAGGAACTTGACATGCCAACAGCAGGGCCATCCACTTGAACCAAGAATCCCCAGGGTGGAAGTCCTGTCTGCTGAGAGCTGCTAGCCAATCAGAGGCCATCAACTCCATTGAATGGCAGCATCACAGGGGAGACTGAAAGGGCTGTCGTGGCACAGTGGTAGTGTCCCTACCTCTGGGTCAGGAGGTCCAGGTTTAAGTCCCACCTGCTCCAGAGGTCAGAGAGAACATCTTTCAGTTAGAAAATAGGTCAGTTAGAAAATATCACCAGGGAGGCTATAACTTCTCATCCAACTTATAGTCCATTCTGATTGGAAGCTATATTACTATTTCTTGAAACTTGGACAAAACCCTAGAATTTCTGTCTTAAAAGCATTGTGATGCACTTATACCAGATGAGGCGGTTCAAGAAGAAAGCTTACATACCTCCTCAACCTTCAACAGCATTCTGGAATGGACCAGAAATGTCACACCTGACAAATGACTAAAACAAAGGAACAGAAGTCTGGATCATAAAGAATGCAGTGAATCAACAAACCACTTTACTGACATAAATATTGCTTCCATAAAAATAAATAATTGTACCTGACATACAATTTTGCCAAGATATGGGATTATAGACACTTGGAAAAAAAAGTTAGAAAATATTAATATAATCAAATGGTTTCAATGTCAGAACACTGAACAATTTATGCATGCTATCCAAGCTAACAGTATTCTTAAGATCACTATCTTCCTCCCAGGCTTGTGATTTTAACACGCTATAAATCTACACTTTTGTCCTTTGCGATGTTGCTGGCACTATTTCTCATGAAGGTTAGGGACAGTGTCCGTTCTGATATGAGGACAGAGAGAGAATATCTTAGTCTCATTCCAATCTTTCATAAAAAAAAGGCACAAGTTGCAACATCTTGATTAATTTTATAAGTTTCTTCCACCTCAGCCAAGCATTTATTAAATGGCTATAGCCACATGCAAATTAGGTTTCTTTACACATGTGCATTCGTTGTTGTTATTCTGCCACATCTCCCTGGAGGAAGATATCTCCTGTTCACCAGCTGTAGCTGAATCATAAAAAGTGTTTAAAAAGAACAGGACATATTTATCATTTCATTGCATCTTCTGCAATCATCCCCCTCCCCATCACAGCAATAGTGAGAGTATGTTTACCCATTCATCTCTTCCTGAATTCTTCTCCCTCATCTGTCCTGATAAGGCAACAGATGCCAGCATTGCCCTCACGTATCACTAAATCCTGTCACTAGTGTTAGTACTGCCGATCCTCCAGGTTGGACCTAGAATCTTCAGGAATTGAAAAGTATGCTCGTCTCTATTGGTCAGTGCATTGAGTGTAGGAGTTGGGAGGTCGTGTTGCAGTTGTCCAGTTCATTGGTTAGGCCACTTTTGGAATACTGCGTGCAATTCTGGTCTCCCAGCTGTAGGAAAGATGTTGTGAAACTTGAAAGGGTACAGAAAAGATTTACAAAGGATGTTGCCAGGGTTGAATGGTTTGAGGTATAGGGAGAGGTTGAATAGGCTGGAACGTCGGAGGCTGAGGGATGACCTTATATATGACCTTATAGACCTTACAAAATCATGAGGGACATGGATAGGGTAAAATAGACAAGGTCTTTTCCCTGAGGTGGGAGAGTCCAAAACTAGAGGGCATAGGTTTAAGGTGAGAAGGGAAAGATTTAAAAGGGACCCAATGGGCAACTTTTTCACACAGAGGGTGGTGCAGGTATGGAATGAGCTGCCTGAGGAGATACACAAGGCTGGTACAATTACAACATTTAAAAGGCATCTGGACGAGTAAGTGAGTAGGAAGAATTAGAGGGATATGGGCCAAATGTTGCAAATGGGACTAGATGAACTTAGGATACCTAGTCAGACAGACAAGTTGGACCGAAGGGTCTGTGTCTGTGCTGTACAACTCTATGACTCATCTCCAGGTCACCACGGAGAGAGTGTGAGGAGAGATATCATAAGAGCATTGTGAGAAAGAAAATGATAAAAAGTTGTGTTTTCATTTTCTTCAAGAGCACTTCCTTTAAAAATATTGAAAATGGGAAAATTAGCTGCTCAAATACCAGTCAGAATATCCAGTCAAGAATCAAAAAGGGAGAATTTAATTTCCCCAATTTGGGTAGGGTCAGGTAAGAAATCAAAGTATAAAAATAAATTCAAACCCAAATCGAAACCCATCTGTATTCCAGTTTTAATGAAGGTGAAAGGGGCAGCTGATGACCAACCTCATGTTCTGATGTAGCCCACTCATGTAAATTTTTCAATGATGCCATTGCCTCAGATTAATTTTTCTTTCCCCACGTTGGACAGTCAGCTTTCCCAGCCTTCAGGTAACCCCACAGACAAAGCAAGACCTGCAATGCTTCATGGAAGAGTTAAGTGCTTTTCCGGCACAGCTTGTGGGTCAGACAGAGGAATGCTTCCCCTGATCACCCATGGAAAACTGTTTCACAGTGACTGGAACCCCCTAAGAATAGCACTCAGCCCCAAATCTCCGCAACTACCCTCAGGCCCCCAAACAACATCTAACTCTGACACAACTCCACAAATACCCCGGACGTGCCAAACCAGGCTGCACCATTGGCCCTCACCCCATGACCTCTGACCCGAACCTCCTCTGAAATTACATGTCCTTGACCTACAGTCCCTTCTGCAGGAGTCGCTCACCCCACAGGCAGCAAAATTCGGTTTCTGGATGGGGAGCCTACAAAAAGATACCACGCATGGCACAGACAGTTAATATATGATGGGGTTGAGATACAAGTTTCCCCCCAAAGTCTTCCACCAGGGAATTTTCACAGGACTTGCATCTTGCTTAGAAATCCTCCCATGGCTGGTTGGAGTAAATGTCAGGGCTGAAGACTCTGTTCTTTCTATTTCTGGGGTGGGTAGGCAGTGCATCGTAAAGATGGGCGTGTGGGGGTGACGCACAGGCAGGTGAGAGGTCATGAGAAAAACTCTCCAGGAATATGGCCAAGCAGAATTGGCAACTCCACATGCAACTGGTGCGCCTCTTTGCTGGAAGAGGCCCACAGTGATTTTTTGGCAGCTCTTCTATCAACTTTGACCACATCCGCTGTTTGTCTGCAATTGTGCAATTCAATTGTTTGGCACAACTCAGCAACACAGCTGCAACCAGCAGATAATTCATGAGCAAAAAAAAAGTGACTGCCATTCCTTTCAAAACTTGTAAATGACAGCGTTTACAAGTAATGTAATTGTGTACGATGACATTTCTCTTAAACCAATCAGTTGTGTTCTTCCCTCACCATACTCCAGCCTTTGCCAAAACAAATTGTATCTAGGTATTTAGTATGGTAATACCCTAGATAAGCTAAACAATTGGAAATGAAACAAAGAGGGCAATTATGGATATTGCAGTATCTTATAAAATAAAAGTACATGATTCTCTGTCATCACCTGATGTAGATCTTTTTATTGCAATAAAGCAAACGAGATTTTCATCTTAAAATAACTCCTCTCTATCAGAATAATTCACCTGTTCCATTAATAATAATCGAATACATTCTAAAAATAGCAAGAATGACAGGGACAGGCATTAAAATAAACTTTCCAAGCTGCTTTTTCATTTATCTTGGATGATGAATGATTCCACTCTGTTTCTGCATCTCTGCGATTCCTGAAACAGCTCCTGTTTTTAGCAGGAGACATGACCTGGCCAGAGCACGCACCATCTAGTGGGTAAAGTTAGCAACTACCCTGCTGCCATGGAAAGGCTGTTTTCCAATAAGCTAGTAAAGTAATTGCTTCAGAGATAGTAGGAACTGCAGATGCTGGAGAATCTGAGATAACAAAGTGTAGAGCTGGATGAACACAGCAGGCCAAGCAAGAAAAATTCTGAAGAAGGGTCTAGGCCCGAAACGTCAGCCTTCCTGCTCCTCTGATGCTGCTTGGCCTGTCGCGTTCATCCAGCTCTACACCTTGTTATCTTAGTAAAGTAATTGCTTTGTGTTTTGAGCTGGAAAATGTGACAAAAACTTAAAGCCTCAGGCAAAGGAGTCAAAACTCTGTTGAGTAGCAAGTTACTCATTGGCACTGGTGTACTCAAAAGCATAGAAGCTCGTTGGTTTTTGACAAACACCAGTGTGCCTCTCTCCTTTCAATTTCATTCAAATTCCTCAGGTTCTTTGTAACTTGTTGAAATTCCTTCTTATGCTGTTGTTCTGATTATAATGTTAGAATTTATTGTTAACCTTGTGTCAATGAATTCTAAATGAATAGCTGTGAATTAGCATTGATTTGCAATTTGTAGAAAGAAATGTAATGTTCTTCAACAAATAGTACACAATAATTAAACATTTTCAACCAGCTCTGTCTCAACCTCAAGACTCATGGACAGCCTCAGATCCACAGGTTTTGAAAGAAAGGCCGGTTATATAGAACTGAACCCACCTGTACTTTTCTATTTCAATCTCCATGATTGAGATACAGGCTTGATCCTGGTCACAGGGAAAATGTCAGCATTTACCAGAGGAAGACTTTGGCTTTGATTTTAACTCTCAAAGTGAGTAGAGTTCAATCCATGCAGATATTTTTAGATTTAGATTTTATTGCCAAGTGTTCTTGAATACATGAGTACAGTGAAAAATGTATAATGTCGCCACACAGCGGCATCTTAGATACAAAGATACCTAGTTATAAAAAAATTAGGTGCAAAGTAGTAACAGAAACAAAGTTAAAAACATTAATCATTACCTTCATAGAATAAGTAGAAAAATAAATAAATAAGCTAATAGAGATAGCAAGAACTGCCGATGCTGGGGTCAGTGATAACACAGTGTAGAGCTGGAGGAACACAGCAGGCCAGGCAGCATCAGAGGAGCAGGAAAGCTGACGTTTCGGGTCGGGACCCTTCTTCAGAAAAAAAACATTTTTTTTTCTGAAGAAGGGTCCTGACTTGAAATGTCAGCTTTCTTGCTCCTCTG
>NW_025974341.1:0-8545 GCF_021869965.1 Rhincodon typus
TCCTGTCATTTCTCTCTTACTGCTCTCCCTGCCCAGTCCAGTCTATTCCCCCACCCCACAATCTTACCTATTTCCCCTAACTCCAAGCACTGCCAATTTTCTCCCATCTTGCCCCCAATCTTGACAGTTTCCCTTGCTACATCCTTCCAGTTCACTTTCTGTTTATCCCCATAGCCCCCATATTTTCTACCAACCTCTCCTTCTAAGGCCCTTCCAATTTCATGTCTTAAGTCCATGCAGTTGCCCCCAAATTCACTCCAGCAGTCTTGTATTGGGGTCCTGGACAGTGAAGGTAGCCCCTGACATTCGTCCTGTCTGCTTATGTGTGACAATCTCTGATTTAATCATGGATTTCCTTTCCCTACATGATCTGTTTCCATACTGGGAGAATCCTTCTCCCAGCAGCAGTAGGTGATGTGGGGGTTGGTGGGAGGAAGGATTGGCGATTACGGCATCTTAGTATGGCTGCTTCAGCTATTAACCAGAGATTGTAAAGGTCTGCAACTCATTCAGGAAAAATGCTGCAGAATTTACTCCCACACCCCCTGAGGAAATGACCCATACTTTTTCATGGGCATCAGATCCATGACTCACCCAAGGCAGGGTTCAGGTTTCCTCATGACTTGTATTTACTGGTTGATGTCTAGAGCTCCTGGCATAGTCATAGAAAGAAACCATTTGTTCCAATGGCCAGTGCAAGGTGTCTATCACAAAGGGTTGGGCATCTCCCAAAGCACTCTGTACCCAACTGAGTGTCACTTGAGGTGTAGAAAGTGTGGCTGCCAGTTTGCAGGATCTTCACAAACTGCATTGTGACAATGTGCAGATCACATTTCATTCCTGATGCAGGCTGAGGGTTCATGTTGGCTCTCTGGGCTGGGAGGTCTAAAAACACCTCTGCTTTTCTTCAAAACAATGCCTTGGTTTAAAGCACCCTCCCCTCAAATAATTTTTCAAAATGTTATCTTACTTGCTTTTTAAAACGCAATCTGGAGTTTCTATCCTGGCACTGTGTATGGTCAGGCATTCAAAACACTTCCGTCTTAAAGATTGCCTGTATTCTGTTTGTGTTCTCAACCATTTTCAATCGATTACTTGTTGCCATCTGGTGAGCTGTTGAATAGTTTTGAGGTGGTGAGTTAATAGTCACACAGTTGGTTGGATCTGTTGTTGTTCTGCCCCTGCCATGTGTTCTTTGTTTTCATTCTCAAGCTGTCACAGTCCAGAGTTGATTCTGTGGAAATCCTCTGACTGAAAAGGTTCCTAGGTTTGGATTGCACTCCAGAAACCAGAGTACATAATCCACTGATACACCCAGTGGCAGCTCTTGGGAGGGGTGCTGCCTGTTGCCTGTCTGTTCCCTCAGGTGGGCATAAAAGATGGCAAAGAAGAGCAGGGTACGTTCTCTGCCATCATCATCATCGCCATCACCACCCATGTCCTGGCACCAATGCTTATGCATCAGCCAAACATCACTAAAGCACATCATCGGTTTATAGCTTGTTTATAGAACTTTATAATGAATGAATTAGTAGAGCCATAGAGACGTACAGCACGGAAACAGACTCTTCAGTCCAACTTGTCCGTGCCGACTAGATATCCTAAATTAATCTAGTTCCATTTGTCAGCATTTGGCCCATGTCCCTCTAAACACTTCCTATTCATGTACCCATCCAGATGTCTTTTAAATGTCATCACAGCCTCCTCCACTTCCTCTGCAGCTCGTTCCATACACGTACCACCCTCTGCACGATAAAGTTCCCCATTAGGCCCCTTTTAAATTTTTCCCCCTCACATTAAACCTATGCCATCTAGTTTAGGACTCCCCTACCCTGGGGATAAAGATCTTAGCTATTCACCCTATCCATACCCCTCATGATTTTACAATCCGCTATAAGGTCACCATTGGCCTCTACCACTCCAGGGAAAATAACCCCAGCCTATCAGCCTCTCCATATAGCTCAGACCCTCCAACCTCAGCAACATCCTTGTAAACCTTAGCTGTGCTTCTGAAATTCTGAGGAAGGGAGGGTGAGCAGGTACCAGGGGAAACTATAGGAGAGGGAGAAGGTGGGCCCTGATGGCGATGGACAGTTTAATTTCAGCTGTGATGCTGCTGGGGTAGAACAGCTTGCCAGCAGTCCCCCATTCATTCTCATGTTACAAAATCAAACAAAACCAATTCCAGATTCCTACCGAGTGGACTGGGGAGAAGGGATTTAAACCCCACCCCCACCTCCTTTCTTGAAGCGTCCTGCTCGACTCCTTCCTCTTTCCTACTGTCTGGTATTTCTGGTGCCACGGAATCAATGGTTGCACAATGCTTAGTTTTCATTCTTTTTGCAGTAGCAGAGCTCCTACTGTTATCTTCTCATTAGACTGGTTATAGGCCAGGCAATTGTGTCAGGAGAAATTGACTGTATCGCTGTGATGCAGACGGAAAGCATTTTCTAAAAAAAAAAGGACCTCCACCAATACACTTGCTTGTGCAAAAATCAAGGTGCACTTTTTTTTTTGGAGAATTGATGAAATGGCAGCATGTTCCCAAGGAAGTTGTAGCAGGGAGAGGCATTTTCTTTTCCCTGAAGGCCTTATTGTAGTGTAGGGTTGGCCCTGTGTGCATTGTTTGTGGACCTCCTGTAATTGTGCTGTGCCACAAGACTGTGTGGTGTCTACTCACGGCTCCTTTTCAGCTTGAGAGGCTGAGAGAGTGCAAGCTGTGGAGAGCTGGGCATCGGGAGTTAGCATCCTCCTGGAGTGTCTTTTTGGAGCTGCCTTGGAGGTTGGCACCCCAAACTAAGCAGGTGTGTTGCACTGGTGCTGGCTGGACCATGTTGGGTTTGCTTACTGTCTTTTTCTGATCCTGATCCTCTCTGCTTGTGTTTGTGTCCAGTGATCTGTCTTCCCTTGAAGGTGCTGACTTGTAGCGTTGATTTCTGACCTCCGCAGTTACGGAATGAAACGATGATTACTATGCAGGAGGAGGCCATTCGACTTACCATATTCATGTGGTGCTGTGCAAGAACCCCACGGGTAATCCCGCTCCTTCTTGCCTTTAACCTGCGGTCATGCAAAAGGTTTCCTTTCAGCAGCATCATCCACCCCTTTTGAAAGTCGTGACTGGACCTGCTTCCACCACCCATCTTGTCCATCCTAACCCCAGACACAACTGCTGAGTGATCTACATGTTGACCAAGACCAAAGGGGAAGGGGACATTAGAGCCTGCGTTTAGCCCCTGGCAAAAGAGGATACTGAATTCCTCTGACACTTGCCATGACTTCTGAAGGTCCTAAAGCACCTTGATTACTGTTGAAGTGTTCGCGGCTAGAAAGGGTGGCAGCCTAACGCCATGAGCAGCAAACTCCATTAAGCGCTTCTGCCACCATAACCGGATGGTGTGTTTGAGAGGTACGTTCAGGGGATAAATATTGGACAGGACACTGGAATAAATTCTTCTCATTTCACCACTCTTCTGTGTAAAACTGATTGTGGGATGTTCCACACCCACCTCAGCACATTGGTAATTTAAAAGTTTCATGTGAAAGATGGCATCAGACACTCAGACTGGGTAATGTGCTCGAGTCTCTAGTGTGGGTGTCCTGACTTAAGATGGGAGTACTGGTACCCTGGACCAGGGAGCTGTGGTGCAGCTCAGCAGAGTGGACCTCAGCCTGTCCCTTGATCGCACTGTGGAGTGTCTGGATGTAAGTTTGACTCGTTTGGCTTAAACAGGTTGCCATCAAAACTACAAGTGCAACCTGTCATCGGAAAATGTGTTCCAGATACTCTATTGCACCATCTGACCTGCAATTTCTCTGTTGATCAATGAAAGGTTCAGAACAGCGTTATGCAGAGTTAAATGTCAGATTGACCTGTTCCAGAGTCCTGAGTAACTTCAGCCGACACTCCCGGTGCCATTGCTGAGCTGCACTGTCGCTGTGAGGATCAACTGGGATGTCGTCTGTCCCCTTGGGAGGATGTAAACAGTCCCACCATCTCTATTTCGAAGCAGGGCACCTTAAAGAGGAAAGCAGACTAACTGTTTGTTAGCCTGTTGCCCTTCGTGGGAGCTTGTTGTGTGCAGATTGTCTGCATTTCCTGCATCAGATCAACAGTCACACTCCAAAATGTACAGAATTGATTGGTATCCACTTTGGGACACGCTAGGTTGAGAAACGTGCTAGGAAAATGAAATTTGTATTGTTTCTTTATCTCTTTCTCTCCTGTTCTCTCTGTCTTCCCGTGTCCCCATTTTGTTTTCGTTCTTTCGCTACTTCTTTGCTGTTGATTCTCCTTTTTTCCCTTTCCTTGCGTAACAGCTTGTTTAAAATGTGGAACATCTGCCCACATTCTCCACGTGAGGGTTTAGCTTGCAAACACGCAAATGGTTTGTTGGGAGCAGCTGCTAACAATTCCTCACTGGGAATGTCCCTTCTTTGTTTGTTTATGGGTTGTAGATGTCATAAATTGCCCGTTGCGAAAGTGGTGAGCTGCCACCTTGGAACTGCTACAATCTTATGTGGTGTAGGACAAAGTGCAGTTAGTGTCCCTGGACTTTGACCCAGACACACTGAAGGATCAGCAATAGAGCCTAGGAACACTGCAGCAAGTAACTTAACACTTGACTCTCAAAACCTGTCCCCCATTTACAAGGCACAAGTCAGGCGTGTGATGGAATACCCCCCACTTGCCCTGGACGAGAGCAGCACCAACAAGGTGAGAAGCTTAACACCATCCAGCTTGATTGACACCTTATGCTTAAGTGCCCACTCCCTCCACCACCCGTATGCCATCTGTAAAATGCACTGCAGAAATTCAAAGATCCCTAGTCAGGACCTTCCAAACCCACAACCACTTCCATCTAGAATGATGAGGGCGACATCTCTGGGAACACCATTCCAAATCACTCCCCTCCAAGTCACATACCATCCTGATGTGGAAATGTATCACTGTTCCTTAGCTGTTGCTGGGGTCAGAATCCTGGAATTCCCTTCCTAAAGGCATCGTCGGCCAAACTACAGCACATTGGTCGCAACAGTTCAAGAAATCAGCTCACAACTATCTTCTCAAGGGCAGCTAGGACAGGTAATAAATGGTGACCAGCCAGTGATGCCCACATCCTGAGAGTGAATTTTAATTAAAAAAAAACTTCCAAGTCAGAATGGTGAGTTGCTTGGAGGGAAGCTTGTAGGTGGTGGTGATGTTCTCATGTATCTGCTGCCCTTGTCCTTCAACATGGTAGTGGTCAAGGGTTTGGAAGGTGCTCTCGGAGAAGTCTTTGCCAATTGGTGTATTGCATCTTGTACGGACTGCAAGCATTTTCTTTGGAAAGTTAATGGAGTATCAATTTAAACTGATGGATGTGGTGCTAATCAAGCAGGCTGCTTTGTCCTGGATGGTGTTGAGCGTTTTGAGTTTTGTTGGAGCTGTCCCCTACCTATTCAGGCGAGTGGAAGTATTCCATTAAAGTACTGACTTGTGCCTTGTCAATGATGAGCAGGTTTTGCAGAGTCGGGTGATGAATTACTGTTGCAGAATTTCCAGCCTCTGACCTGCTTTTGTAGCCCCTATATTTTATACGGCGAGTCCAGTTCAGTTTTGGGTCAATGGTATCTCCAAGATGTTGATGATGAGGGATTCAGTGATGGTAATGCCAATGAACATCCAAGGGAGTTGGCTAGATTCTTCGTTGAAAATGTTGAAAATAGAATCTTTAGTGTGGAAGCAGACCATTCGGCCCATTGACCCCACATCAACATTCCAAAGAGCATCCCACCCAGTACGACTCCTCATTACCCTATCCCCGTAACCCTGCAGTTCCCATGGCTGATCCACATGACCTGCACAACCCTGGATGCTAAGCAATTTAACATGGCCAGTCCACCACCCTCAACTTTGCATTGTGGGAGGGGAAACCGGAGCACCCGGAGGAAACCCACGCAGACACGGGGAGAATGTGCAAACTCCACACAGACAGTCGCCCGAGGGTGGGATCGAACCTGTGTCCCTGGCGCAGTGAGGCTGCAGTGCCAACCACTGAGCCAATGTGCTGCGCCAATGGAGCATGAATGTTAGATAACAAGATGTGGAGCTGGATGAACACAGCAGGCCAGGCAGCATCAGAGGAGCAGGAAAGCAGACGTTTCGGGTCGGGACCTTTCTGAAGAAGAGTCTGAAGCGTCAGCTTTCCTGCTCCTCTAATGCTGCCTGGCCTGTGTGTTCCTCCAGCTCCACACCTTGTTATCTCAGACTCTAGCATTGGCAGTTCCTACTATCTCTAAGCATGAATATTACTTACCTGTTGTCAACCCAGGCCTGAATATTGTCTACATCTTGCTGTATGCAGCTGGGGTCTGCTTCAGTAAATGAGGAATTGTACATGGTACTGAACATTATCCAGTCATCAGCAAATTGTTTCTGCCCTTGTGATTGAGGGTAGGTCATAGAGTGCATTCTTGTATTCTTGGCCCCTCTATGGCTGCTGCATCTGCCACTGTCTGTGTCTGCACCTGTAACTGCAGTTGCTGCAGGCGTCTCTCTCTTAAGATCTGTACTCATTGTTGAGGCCAGCTCATAACTCTAAACATAATGTTGACTCCTGCTGCATAAGGTGCCCGGGGCCTTGCAGTAAATGAGAATAAAAACTGGGAAAAGGAACAGAAAGGGAATTGGGATATTTACTAGTTTGCAGGCTGTCCACAAAAAGAAAATGAGAGCTCACCCGTCAATCAGAGTGAGCCTGTGTGATGTTGAATCGTTAGTCGCAGGTTATTGGACAGATTCCAGTGCTGTACTCCCTGCCACTGTTAACGGCTGTGTTTACACAATGAATGACTCTGCTCCAGACTGCCTCAGTCTTGGGATCTTGCTCACTGAGCAGATTGGGGAGTTGAAGCAGTCTTTGGTGCTGAGGCCCTGTGTGGGCGCTGTGGACCATAACTATTAAAGAAGACAGCTCTCCTCCACCTTGAGAACGAATTAGTGACAGGCATCCTGTCAACAAAGGTTGGGAGGGAGGCCCATACGAGAGAGAGCTTGCACTTATATTCCAACCTCTATTCCCTTCTTGAGGTTCATGCATCATTCCCCTCACCCGACCTTGCGTTCCCATCCCCTCCACAGGTCTGACTCGTCTCTATCTTTCTCCCTCCCCCCTACAACACTCCTTGGGGTCTATCTTTTATCCCACCTGCTTCTCTGTAGGCTTCGAGCATCAGCACCAATGGCAGTGTCCTAGGCTTCTTTATTTACAAAAATGTACTTTTGTCATGAAATTTGCATAAGTACATCCCAAAATATTTTAAATTGGATAGTGCAGAACGTGAAATAAAATTAAGATTTGCTCGAGAACATCTTGCGCTTTGAGGTCCCTCAAGGCAATTAGCCTCAGGCATTAGCCCTGAGAGCTTCTATTGCAGTTTCCAATGCCAAGACACTTTATGCCCACAGACCTTAGGCTGTGACCTTTACCCCTTCTGCTGTGTGGAGGCTGCCCCGAGCTTTAGTGCCTCCCTCATGCTTGCGCCTGCCTCACTTGACCAATTCCAAGTCCTTTGAACCTCTTGAATCTCTGTTTCAGTTCAGCAGTCCTATGTTTCTTGCTTTGAGCCAGATCACTTACATAATGGTGAACGTTAGGAGCTTGCCCCGACTGTGCTGAGGTCTACAGAGGGCAGCAGCTTCCTATATGTGACTTGCGTCTCACAGGAGATGTTTGGGTGATATCTGCTCCCGATGGCCAGTGTCTTAGTGTAACCAGGGAAATCTGACTGACATCCGTTTCAGTTCTGTGTGTGTGTGTGTGAGAGAGAGAGAGGATTCCTCTTCCTGTAGCCCCCTCCTGCCAGACATCCACAGAATGGGGCAAAAGTATCTTGCGAGCGTGGCAGCCCGTAATGCGCGTTCGAGGACAGCAGCCTGCACTGGGGGAACCACACTGAGAATGGTACAAAAACTGCCTCGCTTGGCTCTTGTGTAAGCTGTTAATGTCATCCCTGTCTGACTCTGTAGTTCTGTCTCTGTCTGCTGCCTGTCTATCCCCTCCTTCCCCCTCCCACTACAATGAAATAAACCACCCAGGCTCTGACCCATAAAAGTTGAAGCCTTCCTCAGCTCAGCTACCTATTTGGTAAAGTCGGTGATGGGTGTGGGGCCTGGACTTGCTGGCCTGGCGGAGGAGGAGGAGGAGTGTGTGGAGCATGAGCTGGAGCTGTTGAGATAAAAGGAATAGGCTGGGGTTTCATTAATTCTCACTAAAGTTCCCTCAACTTAGCCCCAGCCCAGGCTGTCAGAACCACTCTACTCCCTGCTCTGAGCCTGCAGAAGTATCATGCTTCTTGTCTCTCAAACTTTCGGTCACCAGCAGTACTTTTTCCTGGCCTGTGAGGTCTCATGGTCCAGCAGGTCACTACATGGTTTGAGTCCATCGACCATGACACCAGTGGCTGCCTTGGGGAGAGGCGTTTGATTGGAATAACACAGTGTGGGGCTGGGACAACACAGCGGGGGGAGTAGAGTGGTTCTGACAGCCTGGGCTGGGGCTAA
>NW_025974342.1:0-8544 GCF_021869965.1 Rhincodon typus
CTCCAGTCCTACCCCAATCTTAGCCACCCTCTGAACTGGCTTGTTTGATTGAATGAAATCTCTATCAGAGGATGAGGAAGAGCTGTAAGCAACCTTTGAGGGCTACTAGGAATGGACAACAAACACCAGCGTTGCCAAAGACACCCTCATCCCAGGAATAGATCATTAAAATAGCAGAGTCCCACTCCCATTGGAAGCAACATAGAATTCCCATTGCTGTGAACTGTTGCCTCCCATCGCTGTGTTAAAGGTCTGTCACACACACTGCTGTGAAACACTTACTGAGAAAAAGACTGTGGGGCCTGCAGTCAATGGTGCGTGAAGGCCAGACTGCAAGACAGATAGGGAACTGATTTCAAACTGCCAAATTACCTTCAATTATAATTTATGCTACACTTGTGGCCATGGCTCTGGGATCCAGTTCAGGAAGCCTTCACAATATTCACACCGAAGTTTTGCATTCACTAATGAGATAATTCACACATGTGGTCATAACTTTTTCTGTACAAGTTTATCTCAGAGTCACCCGTCTCTGCAGTGCGTGACACTGGGAGCTCTCCCCACAGAAGTAGCCCTACCAGGCTACAGTTTAAACTAAATTCAGAAAGAATATTTATGTACTGCTTCTGGGCTTTGAGCTCAACAATCTCGATTTACTTGCAAGTGCAGTACTGATGGGGTGCTGCACTGTCAGAGGTGCTGTTTCTCAGATGAAATGTTAAACTGAGGCCCGATCTCTTCTCTTCGTGGGATGTAAAAGATCCATGGCTGTTATTTTGAAGAAGAGCAGGGCAGTTATTGTTAGTCTGCAATATCGATCTCTCAATCACCATCGCAGAAATTGATTATCTGGCCATTTATCATATTGCTGTTTGTGGGAGCTTATTGCTGCATTTTCTGCATTTACACTTAGGTGGTACTTCATTAGCTGTAAAGAGCTTTTGGGATTTCCCAACATTGTGAAAGGTGCAATATAAATGCAATTTTTTTCTTGCTATCTTTGGTCTGAACTTCAGGACACAGACCCAGTTAAAGAGAGATCAAAGCCTTGGAATTTCATCTGTAAACCTCTCCCCTTGTCTTTTCTCCTTTAAGATGTTCCTCTGACCAAGCTTTAGATTAAAGGGTTGTTGTTTGGTCTACTCTTGATTATACTTCATATCAGTTGTTCTATTATCTTCATATTTGTGCCTCAATGTAAAACTTCCATTGCTAACAATGAGCTCTTATCATGTTAGAGGCGAGTACACATTGTTGTTTTGCAATAGCTCATGTGTAGGAAATGTCCTTCAGTAATATCTCAGCAGAATTCGCTAATGTGTATACACATGGCAGAAGGGTGTGTGTGTGTGTGTGCGTGTGTGTGTGTGTCTGTGTATGTATGTGTGTGTGTCTGTGTATGTATGTGTGCGTGTGTGTGTGTGCGTGCATGTGTGTATATACGTGTATGTGTCTGTGTGTGCATGTTTGTGTGTGTGTGTGTGTGTGTGTGTGTGTGTGCACGCGTCTGTGCGTGCGTGCATTTGTGTGTGTCTGTGTGTATGGTGTGTGCGTATGTGTGTGTCTGTGTGTGTGTGTGTGTGTGTGTGTGTGTGTGAATGTGCGTCTGTGCATGTGTCTGTGTCGTGTATTTGCAAGCATGCGTATGTGTATCTTGCTGTCTCGCCTGGTTCTGATCATAACAGTCAGATTCACAGTATTTTTGGAGAGGCAAGGCATGTAACCGTGGAAACACAGGACTGTGAATATTCTAAAGTGAGAGTGAAAAACTGATGCTGGGAATCTGAAATATAAACTAAACGAAGAAAGGCTCACATTTATGTAGTGCTTTTCATAACTACTTATTGTCTCAAAGTGTGTTATTGCCAAAGAAATATTGTTTAAAGTTGTGGTCATAATTGTAATGCAGGAAATGCAGCAGCCAATTATGCACAGTGAATTCCTACAAACAACAAGGTAATAAAACCGTAACACAGTGTGGAGCTGGAGGAACACAGCTGGCCAGGCAGCATCAGAGGAACAGGAAAGCTGACGTTTCGGGTCAGGGCCCTTCGTCAGAAATTTCTGAACTTTGTTATCTCTGACTCCAGCAACTGCAGTTCTTGCTATCTAGGTGATAAGAGCATGGTATTTTTCTGGTATTGATTGAAGGATGAATGTTGGCCAAGATACCCATGGTAACTCTCCTGGTTTTCTTCCAGATAGTGTCATGGGATCTTTTACATCCCACCCAAATAGGTAACTGGAATCTTGATTTAACATCTCATCCAAAATAAAGCCCCTCTGACAGTGCAGCACTCCCTCAGTACTGCACAGGAATGTTAGCTTTGAAGCCTGGAGTGGGTCTTGACCCAGAAGCTTGTGATTCAGAGGCGAAAGTGTGGCTGAGCCACAGCAGAGGGTTCTGATGCTGGAAACACAGCAGCTCCAGCAGCATCTGTGAAGAGAAAAACAAAGTTAAGTTTTCAGCTCTGTGACCATTCACCAGAGAATTTCATCTTTCTCTCTCTCTGTACAGATGACGATGCTGAGCATTTCCAGCATTTTCTGCTTGAATTCCTGCAAAAATATCAATTGATGAAATCACACACACGCCTCTCCAAGGCATATTGTGTGTCAGGAAGTACAATGGCAGGTTTGTGGAGATGGATATCGGAAAAAAATCTTCAACAGTACAGCAGGATCATGTAGAAGCTTTATGTATATCCTTGGGGCAGCACAGTGACCCAGTGGTTAGCACTGCTGCCTCACAGTGCCAAGGACCCGGGTTCGATTCCACCTGCGGGTAACTCTGTGTGGAGTTTGCACGTTCTCCTCATGTCTGTGTGGGTTTCCCTTGGGGTGCTCCAGTTTCCTCCTACAGCCCAAAGATTTGCAGATTAGATGGATTGGGCTTGGGTAATGCAGGGTTATAGGGGATGGGGGCGCTGCATTTCTGGGTGGGGTGCCATTCGGAGGGCTGATGTGGACGTGATGGGCCGAATGGCCTGCTTCCACACTGTAAGGATTCTATATCAATGTTTTGATGCTTCAGGCATGGCATTTCAAAGGTAAGGAGCAGGCGGTTAATTTGTACTGACCCAGAGCTGGTTACCTGCAAACAGCCATTAATTCAGAACGAACCCAGAGATTGCTGGAGAAACTCAGCAGGTTTGGCAGTGACTGTGGAGACAGAAACAGAGTTAACATTTCAAGGCCAGCCTGTCTCTTCTTTAGAATCAATGTAGGAACTTGCCTCATCAAAGCCAATTAACCCCTAACTGTCCTCTGGGTTTGATCCCTTCAAGGTTTGCATAACTTCAGCTTCAGAATCCCACAATCCCAATGGTGTGGAAGCAGGCTATTCAGCCCACTGAGTCCTCACTGACCTTTCAATCAGCATCCCACCCAGACCCACACCCCTACCCTATCCCTGTAATCCTGCATTTCCCATGGCTAATCCACCTACCCTGCACATCCCTGGACACTATGGTCTACTTAGCATGGCCAATCCACCCTAACCTGCACATAGTCATAGAGTCATACAGCACGGAAACAGACCCTTCAGTCCAACCAGTCCATGCTGAGCGTAATCCCAAACTAAACTTGTCCCATCTGCCTGTGCTTGGCCCATATCCCTCCAAATCTTTCCTATTCACGTACTTATTCAAACATCTTTTAAACGCTGTGATTGTGCCCACATCCACCACTTCTTCAGGAAGTTCATTCCACATGTGAACCGCCATCTGTCTCCTTTTTAAATCTCTCTCCTCTTGTCTTAAAAATGTACCCCCTAGTCTTGAAATCCCTCATCCTCAGGAAAAGACAACTACCATTAACGCTGTCTATAACCCCTTGTAATTTTATAAACTTTGATAAGGTCACCTCTCAACCTCTTATGCTCTTTGGACTGTGGGAGGAAACCGGAGCACCCAGAGGAAATCCACACAGACGCGGGGAGAATGTGCAAACTCCACACAGATGGTCACCTGAGGGTGGAATCAAACCCGGATCCCTGGCACTGTGAGGAAGTAGTGCTAACCACTGGGCCACCGTGCTGGGAAAAAAACATTATGACCTGCAGAAAAAACTCTTGATGATAAAGATCATCTGATGTACAACGAGCAATGCCAAGAAGAATACGTCAGTCACATGCACATTATTCCTGGCTTTTTATCGATGAATTCGTCCTCTTTGGGAGATCAATAAGGAACAGTCCACTGTTCTTGGCAGATCCTCCTCTGCACAGGTATCTCTATCTCTTTTGTTCTTTGTGTTATGCTTCTTCCCTTCAGGCAAAATCTTCTTATATTGTTAAGATCCATACTTTGCAGGTCTTTACACACACATGCAGAATGCAAACTCTCATCCCAGATCGCCCAGTTGAAAAGTGTTTTAGCAGATTACCACAGTAAAAGGACAGGCTGCCAATCGTGTGTTCTGCTCTCCCCTTACACAGCAGCTTCCTCCTGCCTCTGACTTGGGTCATCAATGGATGCTGAGCCCCCACCCAACAACAGGCTTCGCATTTATATAGTGTCTTTGACACAGATGATCAAACAAAATCTGACCCTGTCGCCGACTGTGTGCGGAGACATTCAACCAGATGGCCACCAGCTCAGTCTAAAAGGTGAGTTTTTAAGGAGCATCTCAAACAAGGAGGGAGCGGCAGAGAGGTGTAGAGGAGAAATTTTGGAACTTAGGGCCTCAACAGCTGACGGCGCAGCCGCTAATGCTGGTGGATTGAAATCAGGGCATGTTAGGCCCTTGTACTCTCTTTAGTTGACTGTCGCTCTGTAAGTTCCTCATTCTCAAGCCTCTCTCCTACTCCCTTTTTCAAACTGTTTCTGGAATCAGCTACCCTCTTTTCAGGTCCAGCATTCCAGATCCCGGCAGTTTTCTGATCGAAAACATTCCCACTCATTTCCCTCGCAGATCTTTTACTAGTGATTTTAAATCTCTGATTGATATTGACCCACTTGCCAGGGGAAATGACTAATTATGTCATACATACTCCATCAAACCTTGTCATCTTCTGGAAAACCAATTACCTCTTAATATTTCCTGCTCCAAGAAAAGCAGTCCTAATTTTTCCAATCTCTCCTTATAACCGAGGTCCCTAATCCCTGGTAACATTCTCTGCGACCCTTTCCAGGCCTTTCCAGCTTTCCTGATGTGTGGGGCCCAGCTGAGGCCTAACCTGAGGTGATTTAAATTCAAGCCTGATTAAACACTGGCTGTTTATTTGTCTGGGTTTCTCCTCTCCTGACTTATGCAGGGAGCTCAGTGTTCTCGTATCGTCCCCCCCCCACCCCCCCCCACCCCCCGTCCTCATTCTCCCTGTGTGAGCCGTGCATGGAGACAGAGTGTCAGCAAGCCCCTTGTCTAGGTCAGTGGAAGGGTCACCATAACAAGCACTCAACCAGGTGGCCACACACATATAGTGATCAGGAACAGGAGCGCAGATTTCGTTTCTTTAAATTATTGATTGAGAACCCATGGCTGCACTAACACTTATTGCCCTAGGGGAGTCGGTGGTCAGCTGCCTTTTTGAAACTGCTTGAGTCTGTCATAGCAATTTTGGTACAACTGAGCAGCTTTTGCTCGGCTATTTCAGAGGGCAGTTAAGAGGTGGCAAAGCATTCTATCCGGATGCATCGCAGCTTGGTAGGGCAACTGCTCTGCCCAGGACCGTAACAAACTGCAGAGAGCTGTGAACACATTCCAGTCCACCACGCAATCCATCTATTGACTCCATCTACACTTCCCACTGCCTCAGGAAGGCAGCAAACATCATCAAACACCCCTCTCGCCCTGGTTATAATCTCTTCCAATCTCTTCCATCAGGCAGAAGATACAAAAGCTTAAACACAAGTACTAACATGTTCAAGAACAGCTTCTTCCCCGCTGTTATTAGACTTCTGGATGGACCTCTCAAATTTCAAATCTAACGTTGATCTTGCTTTTTGTGCACCTCCTTTGCAGCTGTGACTTTGTGTTCCTCGCTCTGTTCTATCACCCTGTGATCTTTGAATGGTATGATCTGCACGTACTGCAGTCAAAACAAAATGTTTAACTGTACCTAGGTATATGTAACAATAATAGATCAAATCAAATCAAATCAAAGTCAAATCAACGCTCAGGGTCTGGACTTAAACATAGGCCCAGTCTGGGTAAGAATAGAATCTATCCTTCCTTAAAAGACATCAATGAACCAATGAACCTTTTCTGAAGAAGGGTCTAGACCCGAAACATCAGCTTTCCTGCTCCTCTGATGCTGCTTGGCCTGCTGTGTTCATCCAGCTGTACACCCTGTTATCTCAGATTCTCCAGCATCTGCAGTTCCTTCTGTCTCTGAATGAACCAAATTAGTTTTTTTTTCATGCCAATCCAGTAATTTGCATGGTCACCATTATTGAGGCGAACTTTTAAATCCAGATTTATTTAAATAATGAATTTGAATTCCATACTTGCATGGTGGGATTTGAATGCTTGTCCCTGTATTATTAGCCCATACTCTGGATTGATTCGTCCAGCAACTATATTACCTTACCCATGAGATAGTAGGAACTGCCAATGCTAGACCCTTTCTGAAGAAGGGTCTAGGCCCGAAACGTCAGCTTTCCTGCTCCTCTGATGCTGCTTGGCCTGCTGTGTTCATCCAGCTCTACACCTTGTTACCTTACCCATCTACATTTTTCTGTTCTAGGCAGAAGGTAGCTGGATGCTGAGGTCAAGTAGAGTCATCCATACATGCCCTCAACTGAGGGGTCACTTATAGCTCAGTTGGTTGGATGCAGACTGACAATAACAGTGTGGGTTCAATTCCTACGCTGTTGAGATAACTATGAAGGTTAACACCTTCTCGCAGGATGCCTTGCCTGAGGTGTGGTTAAATCACCACCAATCATCTCTCTCTCTGCTGAAAGACTGGGACCATGGTGACTTTTCTCAGCTGAGGATCTGAGCACTGTGGGCCCAGAAGAATTTGCCGAGGCTGAGGGCTAATCAGCGAGGCTGGTGACCCTGTCTGATGGCATGGTTAACTGTCAATCCCATGAGCGTTGCTTGAAGAAAGGTCAGGAAGCAGGGGAGTTCAAGTCTCTCTGTCTTTTGGGATGAGCGGGCAGAGACAGGGCAGGGGTATTAGGCATTTCCGTGAACTTTTGGCTTTGCACCATACCCACACCTAAAAGATGGAATATTGTGCATTATTACAAATGGAACTTCTGCATTTAAAATCACATATTTACCTTATGTGAGAAACTTGCGTTACTGATTATTCATTTTTCTACACTTTTCATAGGGTAAGTACTGAAGAAGTGCACATTAAGGTGCAGTATGGCCCACATGATATGTTCCTGCAACAGCTACTGGACAATTTTATGAGCAATTTAAGTAATCAATGATTATTATGATGGAGTGGGATAGATTGTATATTGTTCTTTGGCATTATTTACTGTTTTTTTGTTTTGGAGGAATCATGTAGATGAATAAAATCTGTTTAAAATTTATAAAACAAAATAAAATATGAAATTTTGGGAAAGATTGCAATGTGAATACTTGTAAATGTAAATACAAGAATCTACTTTTCTGTCAGAGTATGGGGATGTATATCAGCAGATTGAGATTTTTACACCTACTGCCGAAGCTTATTTTACTTATTCATTTTGTGGGGTGTGGGAGTCGCTGGCTGGGCAGCATTTATTGCCCATCCCTAGTTGCCCTTGAGAAGGTGGTGGTGAGCGATTGGTACAACTGAGTGGCTTGCTAGGCCATTTCAGAGGGCAACTGAGAGTCAACCACATTGCTGTGGGCCTGGAGTCACATGTAGGCCAGACCAGGTAAGGATGGCAGTTTCCTTCCCTACAGGGCATTAGTGAACCACGTGGGTTTTTACAACAATCGACATTGGATTCATGGTCATCAGTAGATTCTTAATTTTTTTGTATTGAATTCAAATTCCACCATCGACCCTGGCGGGATTTGAACCTGGGTCCCCAGAACATTACCTGGGTTTGATGCCGTATGTAGTTTCATGAATAGATCCTTTGGCTGTTTTGGTAGAAACACCCCACCCCCAAGTATTTTGTTAGCCTAGGTGAGCTTGTACCAGCATTGGGGGTCAATTGAAAAGTTCAAGCTTGATAGATTGATGAAATACTGTGGAATTAGTATGTGCAAAACCAATGCAGGTGGATGCAGGTACAGGTAAGTGAGCTAACTGAATGGTGGAATAAGTTCAAGGGACTGAATGGCCTCCTCCTGTTCCAATGTCCCAATCCTCCTTCAACAACACTACAAAACAAAACATCTGATATTGGTGACTTTGCGAAACTAGAAAGGGTTCAGAAAAGATTTCCAAGGACGTTTCCAGGGTTGGAGGGTTTGGTAGGGAGAGGCTGAATAGGCTGGGACTATTTTCCCCTGGAGCATCGGAGGCTGAGGGGGTCACCTTATAGAGGTTTATAAAATCATGAGGGGCATGGATAGGGCGAATAGCTGAGGTCTTTGTCCCAGGGTGGGTGAGGAGTGGGGAGGGGGGTGGTGGGTGAGGGGGTGGGG
>NW_025974343.1:0-8543 GCF_021869965.1 Rhincodon typus
CTCTAGAGATTAGAAGAGATGGAGGAGACTTGATTGAAATGTGTAAGATCCTGGGGGAGGGGGTCGGGTGGGGGCTTTGCTGGTTTAAGGGTGGATGTGGAAAGGAGGCTTGTTCTTGTGGAAGAAGGAAGATTCATGGTTTAAAAATAACGAGGTGCCTTTTTAAAACAGTGATGAGGAAATATTTGCCAAACGAGAAGGGCTAATTTAAGAAAAACGCAGAAGAAGAAACTCAGCAGGTCTGGCAGCAAGTGTGGAGAGAGAAACAGAGTTAATGTTTCAAATCCGATGGGAAGCAGTCACACAGGACCCGAAATGTTAACTCTGTTTCTCTCTCTCTCTCTCCAGAGACATTCTGTTGAATTTCTCCAGCATTCTGTGTTTGTTTCAGGTTATAGAGTCTTAGGGCGGCACAGCTTGGAAACAAACCCTTTGGTCCAACTCGTCCACGCCGATCAGATATCCCAAATTAATCTAGTCCCATTTGCCAGCATTTGGCCCATATCCCTCTAAACCCTTCCTATTAATGTACCCATCCAGATGCCTTTTAAATGTTGTCATTGTACCAGCCCCCACCACTTCCTCTGGCACCTCATTTCACACACGCACCGTCCTCTGTGTGAAAAAGTTACCCCTCAGGTCCCTTTTAAATCTTTCCCCCTCTCACCTTAAACCTATCCCCCTCTAGTTTTGGACGCCCCTACCCCGGGGAAAAGACCTTGTCTATTTAGCGTATCCATGCCCCTCATGATGTTATAAACCTCTATAAGGTCACCCCTCAGCCTCCAATGCTCCAGCGAAAAATAGCCCCAGCCTATTCAGCCTCTCCCTTTAGCTCAAACCCTCCAACCCTGGCAACATCCTTGTAAATCTTTTCTGAACTCTTTCAGGTTCCACAACATCCTTCCTACAGCAGGGAGACCAGAATTGAACACAGTATTCCAAAAGTGGCCTGACCAACGTCCTGCACAGTGGCAACATGATCCTCCCAACTCCTATACTCAATGCACTGACCAATAAAGGCAAACGTACCAAACACCTTCTTCACTTCCCTGTCCAGCTGCGACTCCACTTTCAAAGGAACTGTGGGCTTTGGAAATATATCGGCCGTTCCTTCAGTGCCGCTGGGTCAGAATCCCTGGAATTCCCTCCCTCGGGGGGCATTATGGGTCAACCCACAGCACATGGACTGCAGTGGTTCAAGAAGGCAGCTCACCCCCACCTTCTCAAGGGGGGCAACTAGGGATGGGGGGGGGGGGCAATAAAAGCTGGGCCCAGCCTGCGACACGCATGTCCTCTAAATGATGATTTTTAAAAAATCCTAATAAAAATGGAAGATGGGTACATTCTAACAAGGGAGAAAGTTTGTTGCAGTCTGCCAAAACAGAACAAGGAAGAAAAGACAGCTAAACTCAACATGGAAGAAAGTTGCGTCCATTCTAACCATGAGAAAAGGTAGGTACATTCCAACAAGGAAGAAATCTAGGTAAGATCTAATCAGAAAGAAAGTTAAGTGCTGTTTAACAAGGAAGAAAAGTGGATTCTAAAAAGGCAGAAAGATGGATACTGTGAGAATACAGTCACTTTTAAAGGTTATTTGTCCTGGTTTTCTTTTTTGAAGAGAGATTGTAAAGGCAGAGGTGCTGAGCAGTCTGCCAGAACCACAAGATTAAACAACTTGTGAGGCCTTAGAGGTTTTTTGTAACAGTCTGAATGAGAGTGGCCAGCTCACACAGACCAGGCTTCCTAGTTGTTTTTTTTTTAACCTGTAACAGTCAGAAGCTGTTTGGGGGTCTCAGAAAAGTTGGAAGCTTCAGTGAATGTTTCCTGGTTGCTACCTTCTCTGAAATCTCTCTTGATGTTTTTCTTTTCCTCCTGGATTGGAGAACTGCATGTGAGAATCTGAATTTACCTTTTTGCTAAGGTGTGTGGCGACAGGATGTTGCTATATTAGTAAAGGGTCCTGTATCTATTATTTGGTTAAGTTTTCCAACAGTTAAGTTATTCAAAATTCCTCTTTCTCTTGCTTGTATTTTAACTACAGTGTTTAAATAAATTATCTTTTGCTTAATGTCAAATAACTTGTACTTATCATCATAATAAGGAAAAGTTAGGGCACAGGATATCTTCTTAAACCCTTAAGCATTCTGGTCTGGCCGATAACAGTACAGTCTAACAAGCCAGAAATTTAGATGCACTCTCACAAGGTTAAAAAAGTCTAGTGAGGAAGGAAGGTCATTACAAAGGAAGTCTAACAAGGAATAATGGAGATAAATTCTGAGCAGGGAGAAAGGTGGGTGTATTCTAACAACGGAGAAAGGCAGGTACATTCTAACAAGGAAGAACGATTGGTATTGTCTACCAAGAGAGAACAGTACATGTGTTCTTACAAGGAAAAAAGCCAGGCAACCAAAAAAGACACTTGAATGACGAGAGAGACAAGAGTTTATAATTAAAGGAATAACAGAGCACGCTGTGTGCCAAATTTGTCGACGCGAGAAGCAGATCAAGTACAATAATGGAGAAGGCAAAGCAAGAGGAAGATGGATGAACACAGCAGGCCAGGCAGCATCAGAGGAGCAGGAAAGCTGACGTTTCGGGTCGGGACCCTTCTTCAGAAATGGGGGAAGGGAAGGGGGCTCCAAAATAAATAGAGAGAGGGGGGCTGGCGGTGGTAGAAGGTGGATAGTGGAACGGATAGGTGGGAGAGAAGACAGATAGGTCAAGGAGTAAAGGATAGGTCAAGGATAAACCTAGTAGAGGTGAGTGTAGGTAGGCAGTGGGGGTGGGGGTTGGTCAGTGAGGAGGGAGGAGTGGGTAGGTGAGAGAGAAGACGGACAGGCCAAGGAGGTGGGGACAAGAGGGGGTGCTGGTCTTGGGATGAGGTCGGGGGTGGGGAGATTCTGAAGCTTGTAAAGTCCACATTGAGGCCATTGGGTTGTAGGCTCTCAAGGCGGAATATGAGGTGCTCAGATCCCAGCATCGGCAGTTCCTACTATCTCTGAGGAAGATGAAGGCAGTGTCCGCAAGACAAAAACATCAACGAGAAATGGGAACACGTCGGTTTCGAACGATGTGCGAAAAGTTGCTAGGTAGGAAGAGCTGAGGTGGTCAACATTAGAATCAAAGATGTGGGCTCAGACCCGCTGGGCTAGCTTCCGATGTGTAATAAGTGTTTTGCGTTGGCTTTTTAGTAGGAGAGAGGACTTTGACAAAATTGTTTGTAAGAGCAGGAGACTGATCAACAGGACACACTGGAAATGCCAGAGATTCTTTCAGAAGTTGTCCCTTGATCCAAATGGCCTCCATCCCAGTTTGATAAGAGAAGCTGGAGCGTAGATCTGAACACAAATTGGATATTTTTCTTCGTCTCCTGACTTTCACAAGGGCTATTTTTATTTTTGATTTTCAGGAGCATTTTCTCTAACCCTATTAACAAGCTGGTGCAGCAAACACCATTTAAACCCATGGGTTATGTAGGAACAAAACCCTCTGTATTTGCGAACTCATACAGAAATGGATTAGACAAATTCATCAATACCCTCAAATAATTATCAACCACCCTACTCCCCCATTATGCATATTTCAGGGGAGTTGGAGTATAAGACTGGGGAAGTTTTACTGTAACAGTACAAGGTGCTGGTGAGAACACATCTGGAGCAGAGTGAGTAGCTTTGGTTCCCCTTATTTAAGGAAAGATATCACTACATTGGAGGCAGTTCGGAGAACGTTCACCAGGATGATCCTTGGAATGGGAGGGATTCTCTAATGATCAAAGTTTAAACAGGGTTGGAATCTACTGAGTGCTGTATAGAAGAATGAGAGGTGACCTCATTGACACATATGGGATTCTTAAGGGGCTTGACAGGGTAAACGCTGAGATGGTGTTTCCCCTCATGGGAGGGTCTAGGACCAGGGGGCACAGTCTCAGAATAAAGGGGCACCAATTTCAGACTGAGATGGGGAAGAATTTCTTCTCTCAGAGGGTTTGAGTTTTTGGAACTCCTTGGCACAGCGCCAGGGACCAGGGTTCGATCCCAACCTCGGGCGACTGTCTGTGTGGAGTTCGCACATTCTCCCCGTGTGTCTGCGTGCGTTTCCTTCGGGTGCTCCAGTTTCCTCCCACAGTCCAAAGATGTGCAGGTTAGGGTGGATTGGCCATGCTAAATTGTCCCATAGTGCCCAGGGATGTGCAGGTTAGGGTGGATTGTCCGTGCTAAATTGTCCCATAGTGCCCAGGGATGTGCAGGTTAGGGTGGATTGGCCATGGGGAATGCAGGGTTACAGGGATAGGGTAGAGGGATGGGTCTGAGTGGGATGGTATTTGGAGGGTCAGTGTGGACCTTTGGGTCCGAATGGCCTGTTTCCACACTGTGCGGATTCTATGAACTGTGAACAAGCTGTGGGGGCAGAGTCCTTGTGTCTATTTAAGGCAGAGAGAGATAGATTCTTGATCAGTCAAGGGATCAAGGGTTACGGGGAATGGATGTGAAGACTCAGCCATGATCTCATTGAATGTCGTAACAGGCTCGAGGGGCTGAATGGCCTACTCCTGTTCTTATTTACTATGGTCTTAAACTCACAATACACAAGGGAAGTCTTCATTGCTTCAGCATCACACTATTTCAATTTGCACAAGACCGCAAGCATAAATTTGCATCAAATCTTTTGTTTCAGAATAACTGACACACACTCCCACGCACAAATAGATATAAGCTGAACACACGTTCTATGGCCCACTGAGATCACAGATAATGCTGCACTTCCATCGCAAGTGGGAGCTTTTAACAAAGGCAATTTCTAACCATTTTAATCCCAAATTTAAATTTAACAGGCCTGCACGGTGCGCGCTGTTTTCCCCATAGAGTGACTCCTGAACATACGCAGCCTTAAGCTAAAGATTCCACATTATTTGCAACAAAGTCATTCCCTCAGTAATATGAAACTTGCCTGATCACTGGTTAACCGTTCATTTCATTGTTTAAAATTTAATCTCCCTCTTTCGCAAATTTCTCCTTACAATCTCCCGACCATGTCTACACCTCTTGCAGGTTTTCCCCATCACTTTTCAACATCTACCCCCTTTCAGCTTCTCTCTCTTTCTCTCTCTCTCTCTCTCTCTCTCCACACGTCTTACAGTCTCTCTCTCTCCCCACACCTCAAGCCTCCTTCCTGGACCCACGAGCCTTTGGTGGAAACAAAAGGTGGAAGGAGAGCCCGAGAGACTCCAGATCAGCCATTCCAACGTCTGTGGTGTGCCAACTTTCAGACACAATAGAGATGCCAATCAACAGGGAGAGGCTTGAGTTAATCCTGGAAAGCCAGCACGGCCTGGGACAAGTCAGAGCATGCTTGACTTTTACAGTCATAATCATAGAGTCATAGAGCAAAGAAACAGACACATTGGCCAAACATTCTGTGCTGATCCGATATCCTAAATTACTCTCGACCCATTTGTCCCATATCCCTCTAAACCCTTCCTATTCATATACCCATCCAGGTGCCTTTTAAATGTTGTCATTGTACCAGCCTCCAACACTTCCATACACACAGCACTTTCTGCGTGAAAATTTTGCCCTGTATGTCCCTTCTAAATGTTTCCCCTCTTACCTTAAACCTATGCCCCTCTAGCTTTGGACTCCCCCTACCCTGGGGAAAAGACCTTGGCTATTCACCCTAACCATGCTCCTCATGCTTTTGTAAACCTCTATAAGGTCACCCCGCAGCCTCCAACGCTCCAGGGAAAATAGCCCCAGACCATTCAGCCTCTCCCTATAGCTCAAACCCTCCAATCCTTGTTAATCTTTTCTGAACCCTTTCAGGTTTAACAACATCCTTCCTGTAGCAGCGAGACCAGAACTGAACACAGTATTCCAAAAGTGGCCCCAACCAATGTCCTGTATAGCCACAACATGACCCTCCCAATTCCTACACTCAATGCACTGACCAATAATGGCAAGTGTACCAAACACCTTCTTCACCGCCCTGTCTACCTGGGACTCCACTTTTAATGAACTATGAACCTGCACCCCAAGGTCTCTTTGTTCAGCAACACTCCCCAGGACCTTCTCATTAAGTGTATTAGTCCTGCCCTGATTTTGCAGCACCTCACATTTATCTAAATTAAACTCCATCTGCCACTCCTTGGACCATCTGATCAAGGTCCCGTTGTACTCTGAGGTAACCTTCTTCGCCGTCCACGAGACCTCCAGTTTTGGTGTTATCTGCAAACTTACTAACCATGTCGCCTTTGTTCACATCCAAATCCTCCCCAAATTTTCTGCTGAGGTAGGAACAGCACGGTAGTGGCTCAGTGGTTAGTACTGCTGCCTCACAGTGCCAGGGACTTGGGTCCGATTCCAGCTTTAGGGCAACTGTTTTTGTGTGCAGTTTGCATATTCTCTTTGTGTCTAGGTGGGGTTCCCTCCTGTAGTCCAAAGGGGCACTGGCTGGGGTGATTACCCATGGGTGGGGATACAGGGACAGGATAGGGATGTGGGTCTGGATGGGATGCTCTTTGGAAAGTTGGTGTGGAACCAATGGGTCGAATGGCCTAGTTTCAGCACTCTATAAGTTCTGTAAAAATGCAATAGTTGTTGTCTCTATGGGTCTTAAGAAAGCTTCTGACAAATTACCACATAAAAGCTGTGAACAAAATGGAAAATCATTGGGGAATTAGTGGACCAGGGCCTAGTTGAATTTTGAAAAATGGTTTTCAAGTGTTGAAAAGAGCAAACTTTAGATTATGAGCCTGTGCGGGATAAAAGGGCTCGTGTGGTTTTTGACTGTACAGACTTAGTCGGTGGAAGGGTCTCTGTACTGTATGATTTTATGAAATTATGACAAATAATTTACCACATGTTGCAGCTTTATAAGACTTTGGTTAGGCCACACTTGGAGTATTATGTTCAATTCTGGTCGCTGCATTACAGGAAGGTTGTGGAGGCTTTGGAGAGGGTGCAAAAGAGGTTTACCAGGATTTTCTGAAGAAGGGTCTAGACCCGAAACGTCAGCTTTCCTGCTCCTCAGATGCTGCCTGGCCTGCTGTGTTCATCCAGCTCTACACCTTGTTATCTCAGATCCTCCAGCATCGGCAGTTCCCACAATCTCTCTTACCTGGATGCTGCCTGGATTCGAGGGTATGAGCTATAAGGAGGGGCTAGAAAATTTAGGTTGTTTTCTCTGGAGCAGCAGAGGCTGAGGGGAGACTTGATGGAAGTCTGTAAAATTATGAGGGGCATAGATAGGTTTGACGGTCAGAATCTTTCTCCCAGAGTTGAAATGTCTAATGCTAGGGGGGGCATGCATTTCAGGTGAGAGGGAGACAGTTCAAAGGAGATGTGAAGGGGCAAGTTTTTTTACACAGAGAGTGGTAGGAGCCTGGCACGCACTGCCAGAGGTGGTGTTCGTGAAAGCAGTTACGATAAGAGGTGTTTGAGAGACTTTCAGATAAGCACATGAGTATGCAAGGGACTGAGGGAAATAAACTGAGGGCAGGCAGAGAGATTAGTTTAATCTAGCGTCATGTTCAGAACAACATCGTGGGCCGAAGGGCCCGTTCCTGTGCTGTACTGTTCGACGTTCTATGATTGTTTCTCAGACCAAAAAATGGCAGAAGTGGTGACCCACCCCCCCCCCCCCCCGCCCCAAGGGTCAGTACTACCACGACGATGTTGTCAATAGATTTGGATGACTTGGAGATGCAGGGTAATATTTGCCAGAGTTGCTGAAGTTTCTGAGCTCGAAGGAACAAACGAACGTGAGGGTGATACCAGCAGATAAATATGACAGGGCACAGATAGGAGAGAAGAAAGGCAGACAGGCTGTCGTTGGAACGTAACGCAGTGCACTATGAAGTGATAGCATTTGCAGAAAGGTTAGTGAAAGGCCCCACGGAGGAAAGGACACAGCATCAATGCACATTGTCAGGGAGTCTATGGCCTAGTGGTATTATTATGAGACCTGTTAGCCCAGAAACTCAGCTAAGACCCAGGGGACCAGGGTTCAAATCCTGGCACACCAGATGGTGGGACTTTAAAATACAATGAAGAATTTGGAATTAAGAACCTAATGATGATCATTGTTGAGGAAAAACCCCATCTGGTTCACTAATGCCCTTCAGAGAAGGAAACTGCCATCCTTACCTAGTCTGGGCCTACATGTGACTCCAGACCTACAACAATGTGGTTGACTCTTAACTGCCCTCTTGGCAATTAGGGATGGGCAATAAATGCTGCCTAGCCAGCAATGCCCTTTTCCCATGAGTGAACTTTTTAAAAAATTTATGTGGATAAACTTATTGCAGGAATATTTATTGGGGTAGCACAAGCCTCCCAGCACCAGGGACCCCGGTTCGATTCCACCCTCGGGGGACTGTCTGTGTTTGCACATTCTCCCTGTGTCTGTGTGGGTTTCCTCCGGATGCTCCGGTTTCCTCCCACAGTCCAAAGATGTGCAGGTTAGGGTGGATTGGCCGTGCTAAATTGTCCCGTAGTGTCCAGGGATGTGCAGGTTAGGGTGGATTGGCCGTGCTAAATTGTCCC
>NW_025974344.1:0-8543 GCF_021869965.1 Rhincodon typus
GAAACAATTTCGTAGCTACCTTCAGTTCTGAGGAAGGGTCACCAGACCCGAAATGTTAACTCTGATTTTTCTTCAGAAATGCTGACAGAGCTGCTGAGCTTTTCCAGCAACTTCTGTTTTTATTCATGAGTTCCAGTAACTTGTTTTTGAAAATGGACCAATTCTTTCCCCACTCCTTGCTTTTAAAACAGTCTTTATCCTATTGTAGCAGAATCAAAAGTGCAGAAAGTAAAAAATTGCTGTCTTTACATTCCTGATCACCAACTCAACTCCCCCACAATTAGATGTCCTGGGTTACATCATTAGCCTCAAAATGAACATTTAGATTTAACTTAAAACATTAACTCTATTTCTCTCTCCACTGATGCAGCTGGACTTGCTGTGTTTTTCCAGCTGTTTATGTTTTAATTTAATATTTTCAATAGCCACAATATTATGCTTTTTTGGAGGAAACATGAGGTGTCATTTTTGATGAACTCATGGAGAGATTCCATTTGTGAACCCCAGCAGATTTTCTCTTCTACCTTCCCAAACTCAACTCATAACCTTTGAGCACCCCGCCTGTCATTTTTTTCCCCATTCATCATAGGTGGAAATACTGGTCACTGCTGGGATGTGCCATCTTTAGAGCCCAGCTGTGTACACAGTCAAGTTCTGGCAGTCCAGAGCTGCCCTACACGGTTCCTGTCAATTGCCTCAGAGATATTGGACAAAGGGAAATTGGCACCCTGCTTTTTTGACGAGGACCTGGAGGTCCTGGTGAACAGGGGCCAAGCATATGGGCACTTCCAATCTTGTGCCTGGAGATGTAGGTGATTGCTATCCAAGGAGGAAGACTGAGGAGAATACAGCAAGCTGGAGTTACCAAGTTACCGCTCTGTCATCCAGACTCTATCCAGTGGATAGGAGAATGGGAAACTGCATATCAATGAAATAAAATGGTGTAATAATGAGATGTAGGCCTCTCGCTGCTCAGTAGCAAGAATCATGTCTCATCATTTGACACTTGGTTGGAAAATGGGACTTTTTGCTTTTGATGTCAGGAAGCTCCTCACTGCATATCCCCAACTTACTTGCTGCATCACTCAAGGACTGGGAAGATTGTACCTCTGGGTTTTATCAGCATTCTTTACCTCTGAGAACTGATGAAATAAAAGTTTTCCCTCTCCATTGGTTCAAGAGGCTTTTGGTGTCAGGCTGTGCAAAGCAGTGGGTGTTCTAACCAGCTGGCATTCTCACTGACTGACATCACAGAGTGGCAGCTGTGGGGCTGACATGTCTCACACTGGTTCAGGAGCAGCTGCTGACGTGAAGTTTGCAAACTCCAACCTCCTGCAGATCTCAAACAGATTTCAGGCTAGCAAGGTCTCAGCTGCTGTGTTTGCAATTGCTAAAGCCTAGTGCGCAGAAATATTCACTGATTGCTGCAGATTGGGAGCTGGTGGGTGTGAGTAAAATCTTATTGCAATGTCATTCCATTTGTTTTGCGATCACCTTGCATATTGATTCCTTAGATCAGTTTGCCAGGATGTAAACTCCAAAAGAGAAACAAAATGTACATCAACTTGAAGAGATGTAAGGTTTTCGTACATCTGAAATTATTTGGTCAGGGATAATAGTGGCCTCAGAAACTCCATTTGAAGAATTAATGAAAGTCCTGTAATATTTGTGTATACATTTTGTTACATTCTTTTGTGCATTACCAAGGCATATATGTTATAGTGAACAAGATAGGAGTAAATAATGTCCTCTTGCAAATATGGAGACATCAAGTATATGGCTGTTCTGAGTAATATAATATTGCTATGAGTTGGTTAGAGCCAACAGCCAGTTCAGTTGGCCGGCTGGGTCAGCATATGGTTCAGAATAATGCCAACAGCACAGGTTTCATTCCCAATGAAGAGTGTAGGAGGGCACATCAGGAGCAACAACAGGAAAACTTGAACAGGAAGCATCATCCTAGTGATGACCGAAGAATTGTGCTAAGTACTGAAGATTTATGCTCCAGAATCAGCCATTTCCCTAGCCAAGCTGCTCCAGTATAGCTAAAGATATGGCACCTAGCTGGCATTGTGGAAAATTACCCAGGTATGTCCTCTACACAAAAAGTGGGATAACTTAGATCCGGGCATTTATGTCCCCATTGGTCTGCTCTGGATCATCATCAAAATGAGGGGGTTGTCAAATGTGTTAAAAAGTGGAACTCACTCAGCAGTAACATGCTCACTGCTGCTCAGGACTACTTGCATGCTAAGTAGCGGAAACATTATGCAAAAGATAATTAGAACTAATGGATCAGATCTAAGCTTTGCAGTCATGCCGCATGTGATTGGTGGTGGACAATTAAACAATTTATTGGAGAACGATGAAGTTTTACAAATATCCCCATCTTCAATGTTGGGGGAGCAAAAGATAAGCCTGAAGCACTCGCATCTTCAGTCAGAAGCACCAAATAAATGAACTAGCTCAGCCTCCTCCTGAGTCCCCAACACTACAGATATCTTTAGACAGTTCAATTCACTCCTCATGGTATCACAAAATTGCTCAAGAACACTGGATGCTGCAAAAGCTATAAGCCCTGACAATATTCCAGCAATAGTACTGAATACTTGTGCTCCCGAATCAGTATTGCTCTTAGTAAAGCTGTTCCAGTTCAGCTATAATACTGGTATCTACCTGACAATGTGGAAAATTGCCCAGATATGTCTTGTACACAAAAACAAGACAAATACAACTAGCCAATTATGACCCCATCAGTTGAGCCTCATTCATCAACAAAGTGATGGAAGGAATCACCACTGACAAAATTCTTCAGGATAATGTCCACGTCCCACCATTGTTCAGCTGCTGCATCAATGATCTTCTCTCCATCATAAAGTCAGAAATAGTGAAGTTCACCATGGATTGCGCAATTCAGTACCTTCACAAATCCTCAGATACTCAAGCGGCCACAAAGCCATATGCATAAGAACTGGGCAACATTATACTTGGGCTGGTATGTTGCAATAACATCTGTGTCACAAAAGTGCCAGACAATGACCATCTCCAAAAAAAAGAGATTAGCTAACTATCTCCTCTTAATATTCAATGGCATTATCATAGCTAAAATCCCCAGTCATCAACATCCTGATAGTTATGATTGACCTGAAACTGAACTGGACCAGCCATTTAAAAGCAGTACAATGGCTACAACAGCAGGCCAGAGAATAGAAATCTGGTAGCAGGTAACTTACCTCCTAGCTCCCCAAAGCCTGTCCACCATCTACAGGGCACGAGTCAGGAGTGTGATGATATTGTTCCCACTTGCCTGGATCAGTACAGCTTCAACAACCCTGAAGAAACCTGACACTATGTAGGATAAAGCAGCCCACTTGTATCCCATCCACCACCTTGAACATTCACTGCCTCCACCACCGATGCACAGTGGCAGTAGTGTATATCATCTACAAGATGCATTGGCAGTAACTCACCAAAGTTCCTTCAACAAGATTCCTCCTCTTGTGACCTCTACTGCCTAGAAGGACAAGGGTAGCAGATGCATGGGATCACCACGATCAGGAAGTTACTCTCCAAGCTGCACATTATTCTGACTTGGAACTATATTGTCATCACTTCACTGTTGCTGGAAAATCCTGGAACTCCCTCACAGCACTGCTGGTGTACTTATTCCCCATGGACAGCATCAGTTCATGAAGGAACTCGTCACAACCCTCTTAAAGGCAATTTGAGGTTGGCAACAAATGCTGTCCAGTGATGCCTGCATTCTGTCAACAAATGAATAATATTCTGGCTGAGGTGGACTTTGGGCCATTTCATTGCCCTGCTCCTAAGAGTGGAAGGCAATGGCAAACCAACACTGAAAAAAACTGTTAAGGAAATGGCTCAGGTTGGACAATGAGCCAAGGGTCTGGCCTCAGATAGAGAACCCAGGAAAGGACAGATTGTCAATATACCATATTGTTTAAGTCCCTGCGGAACCAGCCCTGTTTAAATATCAAAACAGTTGTCATCATGCTGTACCAGAGGACTATTTCTCTGTGGGATCAAGCTACAGGCATGAAGCAGGAGCAGTTAGACTCTGCTGAAGGCAACGGAGCCAGTACTAAGCACAGAGAGAAGAAACAAAATGAGAAAGTGAGCAACTGCAAAACACATAGCTCAGAACATTAAAGGAAGAATTTTAGCTCTTCCCTGCTGAGCAGGAAATGAAGGGGTGCAGCGATTAAAATTACAGGAGCTTCATTTCCAATGATGGTCCATTTTAACACTGCCACTGGGAACATGAACTGCATAGGACCCAAATAGAATTGTATTGAGTACATGCTTTCCACATGGCTGCACCTCAGATGAAACTGCGGGAATGTGTGAATAAACTTTCTTTATTAGGGGAAGAAGTAAAAGGGAAATCCATGCCTCTGCAGTTTCAGATGTCCCCTTTCAGCTGTGAGAATCTCATGCTATTGCTCTTCCCATCTGCTGGGAGTCTCCTCGTACTGCCCCTCCCCTCACCACCAGTCAGCTGTCGTTTACCACTCCAAATGGAAAAGCAACTAACTGGTAGCATTCCAGTGAGACTCAGATATTAAAAACCTTCAGATCTCAGGGAAGAGTGAAGCATAGGGGTTTCCAGCCTGTGCATTGAATCAAATCAGACATATCAGGAGCCTTCAGGCTCATTCCTTAGTCTGCGTTGGCTTAGTCAGTCTGGGATGAGGAGACAGGGTGTGTGCTATAATTGGCTGAAGTGTTTCCAGTTAAAGAAAGAATGAAAAAGCCAGCTAGGGTTGCTGCTCCAGATTGCTGCCCTGGGAAGTGTGTGTATGTGGAACTTTGGGTAGCTGGCCATTTGTTGCTTCAGTTTACACATGACAGAACATCTATTTAGACAAGTTACCAGAGATAGCTTACAACCCATGAAACTGTGTCTAGAAGCCAAATCAGTTTCAGTAGAGAAAAGGGGACGGAGAAAATATTCAATTTAAAGCAAAGAAATAAAACAAAATAAATTTAGTAAGTGCAATGCCTCCATATCTGTCTGATTTGATGTTGTGCGTTTCAGGGCACTGGGGAAGGTTATGCGTGGCATTATTAAAGCAGAGTGGATATGTTTTGATGGTGAATAGAATTTGTCAGAAGCTTGTGTATTAGCTTCACCCTGTTGTGGGAGCACAGAGTTTGTGTCGTTGGCAGCTAGCTTAATTCCTGCTGACTCTTCTGTTGTGTTTTGACAAATAGTCAGTGGAACAGAAAAAGTAGTCCAGTAATGGATGTAAACAAACCATCAGCAACATGAATACTGTATCTTCACGAGTGCAGAGCAGACACACTGTTACATTTTTATTTTACATATTCGGTTCAGTGAAAGTGGTGATATAGCATCCAATAATAGAAAACAAATCCTCAGCACATGGCTAACAATATGGGATGTGTAAATTATTTATTGTACTTAATCCAAGAGTGGAGGAAGCAGCTCTTTAACTTTTCACATCAGTCCTTCAACACTGTGGGCAGATTCCAGATCCAAGCATCTGACTGTAGACTGAATCAAGTATGTACAGGTCAGTGATACATCTGTTAGGATGAAAATCATAGCAATATATCTCTAGGGAACATCTGGACAGATTCTTACACCCAAGACTCTTCAAGTAACTGGTAGAGAATTAAAAGTGGCTGTGGTTAGTATTTTTCAATCGTGCAGATGTTAGGAAACTGTTTCCATTTTGGGTGGGTCCAGAACAAGGGGATATTAGTGTAGTTTAGTAACCAACGGAGCAGATAAAGAATTTATGAGAAATTTCTTCACACAAGAAGTCTTGAAAATGTGGATCTTGCTGTCAAATGGATTAGTTGAAGAAAGTAGCATTGATGAATTTAAGGAGAGGCTTTGATGCAAGAATAAGGAGGAGGAAGAGAATATAGGGGCATAGAGATGAAAGTTGGAAGAGCCAATTAGAGTGGAGGGAGATTTGTGTGGTGTGATGTATAAATACCAGCTTTAACTAAAGGGCTGGATGTGCTGTAGATTTAACAAAGACATAGAAAGAATACATACAACCAAAACAGGGTCAGACAGTTCTACCTGAAACAAATATTGTGATGACCACAATCTTTAATTTTTATTTACTTTTGATAGGGGACTAAAATGAGAAAAGGACTATTTAAAAGGACTGTGGAAGGAATTGCTGTACTTATAAAAAACAAGTTACTTGAACTCATTGTGAGTTGTGTTTACACTGTTGGTTTGCAGGTAACAGAGGAAGAAAGATAAGACAGGATAGTTTCACTGCATCTGTGCAGAGATTTGTCCCACAAGAGATGCTGAGTAGTTTGTGCGATTGTGACTAACAACTCTCTGATTGGCTCCTGAACAGCTTGGGTGTTTATGATAGAGGTTAGGAAATCTCTGGGCTGCTGAGAGAGCAGGTTCCTTTGTCTGTACCTTTCTAAAAGATAGAGCAAAGTAAAAGTAACTAAACCCTGAAATAAGCCCATTATTTTCACTCATCAATTGCTGTAACCCGCTGCATTTAACCAGTAACTACGAGACTTTATAATTTGTATACCAATTTCTCTGTGCCTCCTGTAGGGAGGTGAAAGAATCTGGAGAAAGAGATCGAAGTCAAGGTCTTGGGAAGCCAAAGGAACATCTCATCAGTTCAACTTTGAATCAATTCAATGATGGAACCTCCAAAACCTTTTGAGGAAGTGAATTCCATGGACTAACAATGTTCTTTAAAAAAAAAATAAGAATTTTCCTCATCTCTTTCTTAAAAGGAAGACCTGTTATTCTGTAACTGGTTAACCTGTAACTGTGTACCTTATTTCTAGTCTCCCGCACAAGAGGAAACAGTCTTCTAATATCCACTCTATCAAGTCTACTCAGGATCATATATGCTTCAACAAGATTCCCTCTCATTCTTCTAAACTCCAATGGATTAGGCCCAGTCTGTCCAAACTTTTCCTTTAGGGTAATCTCCTCATCCTAGGAATGAATTAAGTGAACTTTCTCTGATCTGCTTCTAATGCTATTATATTCTTCAAGTATGGAGAACCAAACTGTGCAGAGTACTCCAGCTATGGTCTCACCAAAGCCTTGTACAGCTGCAGTAAAACGTCCCTTGCACTTTATTCCATTTGCCCTCCTAATCACTTGCTTATACTAATTTTGTGTGATCCATGTACCAGGAAACCCAGATTCCTCTGTACCATCAAATTACGTAACCTCTAAACATTTAAACAGTATACTGACTTTGTATTCTTCCTGCCAAAATAGACAGGTTCACAATTAGCCACGTTATACTCCATCTTCCAAGGTCCCAGCACTGATTCCTATGGCACTCCACTAGTGACAACCTGCCAAAGTAAGATAGATCCATTTATCCTGACCCTCTAGTTCCTGTTAACTAATCAATCCTTTACATATTCTAATATGCTACCCCTTAAACCATGTGCTCTTAACTTGTGCAACAATCTTTGCTGTGGCACCTTATTAAATGCCTTTTAAAATCCAAGTGTATCCCACCGACCAGTTCCAACACCCCCCCATCCACTGTGGAGGTTACTTCATCAAACACTCTAACTGATTAGCCAAACACAAGTACACTTTTCTCAAAATCATGTTGGCTCTACATGATAGAATCATAATTTTATGTTAACAACCAGGAAGTGAAACTAATGGAACAGTCAGGTATTGGTTCTGGTGAAGTAGAATCTGTGAGGATTGAGCTTAGACACACCAAGGGGCAGAAAATAGGGGTTGTATATATGCCCTCAAACTCTCGTAGTAATATGGGGAAAGGCATTAGAAAGAAAATTAGAGTTGCAAATAATAAAGGTTTGGCTGCATTTATGGGTGACATCAATCTGCATATAGATTGGGCAAATTACATCAGCTGCAATACTGTAGAGGAGGAATTCTTGGAGTGTACACAGGGTAGCTTTTATGAATCACTACATTGAGGAACCTACTCAAGAAAGGCCGCCCTTGACTGGGTATTGAATAATGAGGAAAGAATAATTGGCAACCCAGACCTTAGGGAAGAGTGACCACAATAGGACAGAATTCTTCATTTAGATGCAGAGTGATATAATAGTTTCTGAGACAAAGATCCTGAATTTAAATAAATGAAATTATAGTGGTGTGATGTGTGAGCTAGATAACTGGGAATCGCCATTTAAAGTGATGACAATAGATATGCAATGGCAGACATTGTAAGAGCTCATGGATGTAAAGTAAGTTATTCATCCTAGTCTGGCCAAAAAATCAAATAGAAACATGGTCAGACCAAGGCTAATAAGGAAAATTAAGGATAGTATTAATTCAAGAAAGAGGCATGCAAATTGGCCATAAAAAGCAATAGACCTGGGGACTGGGAACAGTTTAGATTTCAGCAAAGGGGGACAGACTGATTAAGAGGGGTAAAATAGAGTACGAGAGCAAGCTTGCAGAAAACATACCAACCGACAGCAAAAGCTTCTATAGATATGTGAAGATTTTGGAGTAGATTTATAGCTCGGGTTATGGGTGTTGAGGTTGGTTGGCT
>NW_025974345.1:0-8542 GCF_021869965.1 Rhincodon typus
CTCTAGAGATTAGAAGAGATGGAGGAGACTTGATTGAAATGTGTAAGTTCCTGGGGGAGGGGGTCGGGTGGGGGCTTTGCTGGTTTAAGGGTGGATGTGGAAAGGGGGCTTCTTCTTGTGGGAGAAGGAAGATTCATGGTTTAAAAATAACGAGGTGCCTTTTTAAAACAGTGATGAGGAAATATTTGCCAAACGAGAAGGGCTAATTTAAGAAAAACGCAGAAGAAGAAACTCAGCAGGTCTGGCAGCAAGTGTGGAGAGAGAAACAGAGTTAATGTTTCAAATCCGATGGGAAGCAGTCACACAGGACCCGAAATGTTAACTCTGTTTCTCTCTCTCTCTCTCCAGAGACATTCTGTTGAATTTCTCCAGCATTCTGTGTTTGTTTCAGGTTATAGAGTCTTAGGGCGGCACAGCTTGGAAACAAACCCTTTGGTCCAACTCGTCCACGCCGATCAGATATCCCAAATTAATCTAGTCCCATTTGCCAGCATTTGGCCCATATCCCTCTAAACCCTTCCTATTAATGTACCCATCCAGATGCCTTTTAAATGTTGTCATTGTACCAGCCCCCACCACTTCCTCTGGCAGCTCATTTCACACACGCACCGTCCTCTGTGTGAAAAAGTTACCCCTCAGGTCCCTTTTAAATCTTTCCCCCTCTCACCTTAAACCTATCCCCCTCTAGTTTTGGACGCCCCTACCCCGGGGAAAAGACCTTGTCTATTTAGCGTATCCATGCCCCTCATGATGTTATAAACCTCTATAAGGTCACCCCTCAGCCTCCAATGCTCCAGCGAAAAATAGCCCCAGCCTATTCAGCCTCTCCCTTTAGCTCAAACCCTCCAACCCTGGCAACATCCTTGTAAATCTTTTCTGAACTCTTTCAGGTTCCACAACATCCTTCCTACAGCAGGGAGACCAGAATTGAACACAGTATTCCAAAAGTGGCCTGACCAACGTCCTGCACAGTGGCAACATGATCCTCCCAACTCCTATACTCAATGCACTGACCAATAAAGGCAAACGTACCAAACACCTTCTTCACTTCCCTGTCCAGCTGCGACTCCACTTTCAAAGGAACTGTGGGCTTTGGAAATATATCGGCCGTTCCTTCAGTGCCGCTGGGTCAGAATCCCTGGAATTCCCTCCCTCGGGGGGCATTATGGGTCAACCCACAGCACATGGACTGCAGTGGTTCAAGAAGGCAGCTCACCCCCACCTTCTCAAGGGGGGCAACTAGGGATGGGGGGGGGGGGCAATAAAAGCTGGGCCCAGCCTGCGACACGCATGTCCTCTAAATGATGATTTTTAAAAAATCCTAATAAAAATGGAAGATGGGTACATTCTAACAAGGGAGAAAGTTTGTTGCAGTCTGCCAAAACAGAACAAGGAAGAAAAGACAGCTAAACTCAACATGGAAGAAAGTTGCGTCCATTCTAACCATGAGAAAAGGTAGGTACATTCCAACAAGGAAGAAATCTAGGTAAGATCTAATCAGAAAGAAAGTTAAGTGCTGTTTAACAAGGAAGAAAAGTGGATTCTAAAAAGGCAGAAAGATGGATACTGTGAGAATACAGTCACTTTTAAAGGTTATTTGTCCTGGTTTTCTTTTTTGAAGAGAGATTGTAAAGGCAGAGGTGCTGAGCAGTCTGCCAGAACCACAAGATTAAACAACTTGTGAGGCCTTAGAGGTTTTTTGTAACAGTCTGAATGAGAGTGGCCAGCTCACACAGACCAGGCTTCCTAGTTGTTTTTTTTTTAACCTGTAACAGTCAGAAGCTGTTTGGGGGTCTCAGAAAAGTTGGAAGCTTCAGTGAATGTTTCCTGGTTGCTACCTTCTCTGAAATCTCTCTTGATGTTTTTCTTTTCCTCCTGGATTGGAGAACTGCATGTGAGAATCTGAATTTACCTTTTTGCTAAGGTGTGTGGCGACAGGATGTTGCTATATTAGTAAAGGGTCCTGTATCTATTATTTGGTTAAGTTTTCCAACAGTTAAGTTATTCAAAATTCCTCTTTCTCTTGCTTGTATTTTAACTACAGTGTTTAAATAAATTATCTTTTGCTTAATGTCAAATAACTTGTACTTATCATCATAATAAGGAAAAGTTAGGGCACAGGATATCTTCTTAAACCCTTAAGCATTCTGGTCTGGCCGATAACAGTACAGTCTAACAAGCCAGAAATTTAGATGCACTCTCACAAGGTTAAAAAAGTCTAGTGAGGAAGGAAGGTCATTACAAAGGAAGTCTAACAAGGAATAATGGAGATAAATTCTGAGCAGGGAGAAAGGTGGGTGTATTCTAACAACGGAGAAAGGCAGGTACATTCTAACAAGGAAGAACGATTGGTATTGTCTACCAAGAGAGAACAGTACATGTGTTCTTACAAGGAAAAAAGCCAGGCAACCAAAAAAGACACTTGAATGACGAGAGAGACAAGAGTTTATAATTAAAGGAATAACAGAGCACGCTGTGTGCCAAATTTGTCGACGCGAGAAGCAGATCAAGTACAATAATGGAGAAGGCAAAGCAAGAGGAAGATGGATGAACACAGCAGGCCAGGCAGCATCAGAGGAGCAGGAAAGCTGACGTTTCGGGTCGGGACCCTTCTTCAGAAATGGGGGAAGGGAAGGGGGCTCCAAAATAAATAGAGAGAGGGGGGCTGGCGGTGGTAGAAGGTGGATAGTGGAACGGATAGGTGGGAGAGAAGACAGATAGGTCAAGGAGTAAAGGATAGGTCAAGGATAAACCTAGTAGAGGTGAGTGTAGGTAGGCAGTGGGGGTGGGGGTTGGTCAGTGAGGAGGGAGGAGTGGGTAGGTGAGAGAGAAGACGGACAGGCCAAGGAGGTGGGGACAAGAGGGGGTGCTGGTCTTGGGATGAGGTCGGGGGTGGGGAGATTCTGAAGCTTGTAAAGTCCACATTGAGGCCATTGGGTTGTAGGCTCTCAAGGCGGAATATGAGGTGCTCAGATCCCAGCATCGGCAGTTCCTACTATCTCTGAGGAAGATGAAGGCAGTGTCCGCAAGACAAAAACATCAACGAGAAATGGGAACACGTCGGTTTCGAACGATGTGCGAAAAGTTGCTAGGTAGGAAGAGCTGAGGTGGTCAACATTAGAATCAAAGATGTGGGCTCAGACCCGCTGGGCTAGCTTCCGATGTGTAATAAGTGTTTTGCGTTGGCTTTTTAGTAGGAGAGAGGACTTTGACAAAATTGTTTGTAAGAGCAGGAGACTGATCAACAGGACACACTGGAAATGCCAGAGATTCTTTCAGAAGTTGTCCCTTGATCCAAATGGCCTCCATCCCAGTTTGATAAGAGAAGCTGGAGCGTAGATCTGAACACAAATTGGATATTTTTCTTCGTCTCCTGACTTTCACAAGGGCTATTTTTATTTTTGATTTTCAGGAGCATTTTCTCTAACCCTATTAACAAGCTGGTGCAGCAAACACCATTTAAACCCATGGGTTATGTAGGAACAAAACCCTCTGTATTTGCGAACTCATACAGAAATGGATTAGACAAATTCATCAATACCCTCAAATAATTATCAACCACCCTACTCCCCCATTATGCATATTTCAGGGGAGTTGGAGTATAAGACTGGGGAAGTTTTACTGTAACAGTACAAGGTGCTGGTGAGAACACATCTGGAGCAGAGTGAGTAGCTTTGGTTCCCCTTATTTAAGGAAAGATATCACTACATTGGAGGCAGTTCGGAGAACGTTCACCAGGATGATCCTTGGAATGGGAGGGATTCTCTAATGATCAAAGTTTAAACAGGGTTGGAATCTACTGAGTGCTGTATAGAAGAATGAGAGGTGACCTCATTGACACATATGGGATTCTTAAGGGGCTTGACAGGGTAAACGCTGAGATGGTGTTTCCCCTCATGGGAGGGTCTAGGACCAGGGGGCACAGTCTCAGAATAAAGGGGCACCAATTTCAGACTGAGATGGGGAAGAATTTCTTCTCTCAGAGGGTTTGAGTTTTTGGAACTCCTTGGCACAGCGCCAGGGACCAGGGTTCGATCCCAACCTCGGGCGACTGTCTGTGTGGAGTTCGCACATTCTCCCCGTGTGTCTGCGTGCGTTTCCTTCGGGTGCTCCGGTTTCCTCCCACAGTCCAAAGATGTGCAGGTTAGGGTGGATTGGCCATGCTAAATTGTCCCATAGTGCCCAGGGATGTGCAGGTTAGGGTGGATTGTCCGTGCTAAATTGTCCCATAGTGCCCAGGGATGTGCAGGTTAGGGTGGATTGGCCATGGGGAATGCAGGGTTACAGGGATAGGGTAGAGGGATGGGTCTGAGTGGGATGGTATTTGGAGGGTCAGTGTGGACCTTTGGGTCCGAATGGCCTGTTTCCACACTGTGCGGATTCTATGAACTGTGAACAAGCTGTGGGGGCAGAGTCCTTGTGTCTATTTAAGGCAGAGAGAGATAGATTCTTGATCAGTCAAGGGATCAAGGGTTACGGGGAATGGATGTGAAGACTCAGCCATGATCTCATTGAATGTCGTAACAGGCTCGAGGGGCTGAATGGCCTACTCCTGTTCTTATTTACTATGGTCTTAAACTCACAATACACAAGGGAAGTCTTCATTGCTTCAGCATCACACTATTTCAATTTGCACAAGACCGCAAGCATAAATTTGCATCAAATCTTTTGTTTCAGAATAACTGACACACACTCCCACGCACAAATAGATATAAGCTGAACACACGTTCTATGGCCCACTGAGATCACAGATAATGCTGCACTTCCATCGCAAGTGGGAGCTTTTAACAAAGGCAATTTCTAACCATTTTAATCCCAAATTTAAATTTAACAGGCCTGCACGGTGCGCGCTGTTTTCCCCATAGAGTGACTCCTGAACATACGCAGCCTTAAGCTAAAGATTCCACATTATTTGCAACAAAGTCATTCCCTCAGTAATATGAAACTTGCCTGATCACTGGTTAACCGTTCATTTCATTGTTTAAAATTTAATCTCCCTCTTTCGCAAATTTCTCCTTACAATCTCCCGACCATGTCTACACCTCTTGCAGGTTTTCCCCATCACTTTTCAACATCTACCCCCTTTCAGCTTCTCTCTCTTTCTCTCTCTCTCTCTCTCTCTCTCCACACGTCTTACAGTCTCTCTCTCTCCCCACACCTCAAGCCTCCTTCCTGGACCCACGAGCCTTTGGTGGAAACAAAAGGTGGAAGGAGAGCCCGAGAGACTCCAGATCAGCCATTCCAACGTCTGTGGTGTGCCAACTTTCAGACACAATAGAGATGCCAATCAACAGGGAGAGGCTTGAGTTAATCCTGGAAAGCCAGCACGGCCTGGGACAAGTCAGAGCATGCTTGACTTTTACAGTCATAATCATAGAGTCATAGAGCAAAGAAACAGACACATTGGCCAAACATTCTGTGCTGATCCGATATCCTAAATTACTCTCGACCCATTTGTCCCATATCCCTCTAAACCCTTCCTATTCATATACCCATCCAGGTGCCTTTTAAATGTTGTCATTGTACCAGCCTCCAACACTTCCATACACACAGCACTTTCTGCGTGAAAATTTTGCCCTGTATGTCCCTTCTAAATGTTTCCCCTCTTACCTTAAACCTATGCCCCTCTAGCTTTGGACTCCCCCTACCCTGGGGAAAAGACCTTGGCTATTCACCCTAACCATGCTCCTCATGCTTTTGTAAACCTCTATAAGGTCACCCCGCAGCCTCCAACGCTCCAGGGAAAATAGCCCCAGACCATTCAGCCTCTCCCTATAGCTCAAACCCTCCAATCCTTGTTAATCTTTTCTGAACCCTTTCAGGTTTAACAACATCCTTCCTGTAGCAGCGAGACCAGAACTGAACACAGTATTCCAAAAGTGGCCCCAACCAATGTCCTGTATAGCCACAACATGACCCTCCCAATTCCTACACTCAATGCCTGACCAATAATGGCAAGTGTACCAAACACCTTCTTCACCGCCCTGTCTACCTGGGACTCCACTTTTAATGAACTATGAACCTGCACCCCAAGGTCTCTTTGTTCAGCAACACTCCCCAGGACCTTCTCATTAAGTGTATTAGTCCTGCCCTGATTTTGCAGCACCTCACATTTATCTAAATTAAACTCCATCTGCCACTCCTTGGACCATCTGATCAAGGTCCCGTTGTACTCTGAGGTAACCTTCTTCGCCGTCCACGAGACCTCCAGTTTTGGTGTTATCTGCAAACTTACTAACCATGTCGCCTTTGTTCACATCCAAATCCTCCCCAAATTTTCTGCTGAGGTAGGAACAGCACGGTAGTGGCTCAGTGGTTAGTACTGCTGCCTCACAGTGCCAGGGACTTGGGTCCGATTCCAGCTTTAGGGCAACTGTTTTTGTGTGCAGTTTGCATATTCTCTTTGTGTCTAGGTGGGGTTCCCTCCTGTAGTCCAAAGGGGCACTGGCTGGGGTGATTACCCATGGGTGGGGATACAGGGACAGGATAGGGATGTGGGTCTGGATGGGATGCTCTTTGGAAAGTTGGTGTGGAACCAATGGGTCGAATGGCCTAGTTTCAGCACTCTATAAGTTCTGTAAAAATGCAATAGTTGTTGTCTCTATGGGTCTTAAGAAAGCTTCTGACAAATTACCACATAAAAGCTGTGAACAAAATGGAAAATCATTGGGGAATTAGTGGACCAGGGCCTAGTTGAATTTTGAAAAATGGTTTTCAAGTGTTGAAAAGAGCAAACTTTAGATTATGAGCCTGTGCGGGATAAAAGGGCTCGTGTGGTTTTTGACTGTACAGACTTAGTCGGTGGAAGGGTCTCTGTACTGTATGATTTTATGAAATTATGACAAATAATTTACCACATGTTGCAGCTTTATAAGACTTTGGTTAGGCCACACTTGGAGTATTATGTTCAATTCTGGTCGCTGCATTACAGGAAGGTTGTGGAGGCTTTGGAGAGGGTGCAAAAGAGGTTTACCAGGATTTTCTGAAGAAGGGTCTAGACCCGAAACGTCAGCTTTCCTGCTCCTCAGATGCTGCCTGGCCTGCTGTGTTCATCCAGCTCTACACCTTGTTATCTCAGATCCTCCAGCATCGGCAGTTCCCACAATCTCTCTTACCTGGATGCTGCCTGGATTCGAGGGTATGAGCTATAAGGAGGGGCTAGAAAATTTAGGTTGTTTTCTCTGGAGCAGCAGAGGCTGAGGGGAGACTTGATGGAAGTCTGTAAAATTATGAGGGGCATAGATAGGTTTGACGGTCAGAATCTTTCTCCCAGAGTTGAAATGTCTAATGCTAGGGGGGGCATGCATTTCAGGTGAGAGGGAGACAGTTCAAAGGAGATGTGAAGGGGCAAGTTTTTTTACACAGAGAGTGGTAGGAGCCTGGCACGCACTGCCAGAGGTGGTGTTCGTGAAAGCAGTTACGATAAGAGGTGTTTGAGAGACTTTCAGATAAGCACATGAGTATGCAAGGGACTGAGGGAAATAAACTGAGGGCAGGCAGAGAGATTAGTTTAATCTAGCGTCATGTTCAGAACAACATCGTGGGCCGAAGGGCCCGTTCCTGTGCTGTACTGTTCGACGTTCTATGATTGTTTCTCAGACCAAAAAATGGCAGAAGTGGTGACCCACCCCACCCCCACCCCGCCCCAAGGGTCAGTACTACCACGACGATGTTGTCAATAGATTTGGATGACTTGGAGATGCAGGGTAATATTTGCCAGAGTTGCTGAAGTTTCTGAGCTCGAAGGAACAAACGAACGTGAGGGTGATACCAGCAGATAAATATGACAGGGCACAGATAGGAGAGAAGAAAGGCAGACAGGCTGTCGTTGGAACGTAACGCAGTGCACTATGAAGTGATAGCATTTGCAGAAAGGTTAGTGAAAGGCCCCACGGAGGAAAGGACACAGCATCAATGCACATTGTCAGGGAGTCTATGGCCTAGTGGTATTATTATGAGACCTGTTAGCCCAGAAACTCAGCTAAGACCCAGGGGACCAGGGTTCAAATCCTGGCACACCAGATGGTGGGACTTTAAAATACAATGAAGAATTTGGAATTAAGAACCTAATGATGATCATTGTTGAGGAAAAACCCCATCTGGTTCACTAATGCCCTTCAGAGAAGGAAACTGCCATCCTTACCTAGTCTGGGCCTACATGTGACTCCAGACCTACAACAATGTGGTTGACTCTTAACTGCCCTCTTGGCAATTAGGGATGGGCAATAAATGCTGCCTAGCCAGCAATGCCCTTTTCCCATGAGTGAACTTTTTAAAAAATTTATGTGGATAAACTTATTGCAGGAATATTTATTGGGGTAGCACAAGCCTCCCAGCACCAGGGACCCCGGTTCGATTCCACCCTCGGGGGACTGTCTGTGTTTGCACATTCTCCCTGTGTCTGTGTGGGTTTCCTCCGGATGCTCCGGTTTCCTCCCACAGTCCAAAGATGTGCAGGTTAGGGTGGATTGGCCGTGCTAAATTGTCCCGTAGTGTCCAGGGATGTGCAGGTTAGGGTGGATTGGCCGTGCTAAATTGTCCC
>NW_025974346.1:0-8542 GCF_021869965.1 Rhincodon typus
GCCAGACCTGCTAAGTTTCAGGAGAAAGTCTCTACATAATGCTCCTGAAAATGCCAGCCCTCCAGCAGTTGCCCTTCACATAGGTGTATTCTGAATAAAGCATCATTTCATCACACATTGGGTCAATACTTACTTTCTGATCTTTGCAACTGTCTCTCGAGGCATTGGATTTTCATTTTCCTCACAGCTTGGACTTTTATCATTGTTTCCGCTGCTGAAATTAGTTGTGAAGAAAGTCATTTTAACCAAGCACTTGCATCCACAATTGGCTGTTAGCTGTTAGAAATTTGCTCAAAACTCAGGGATTCAATGTTTTTAACTTTTAACAAAACCCAGTAATTAAATATCACAACCCAGATGTATGGCACCAAAGAATGGTGATATTTTTTTTCTTCAAAACCTTTCACAGATTTGAAGGACACTGTAGCTGGTGACAAGGGGGAAAAGGAGATGCTAAACCCATTTCTTCACAATATATTCAGATTCTAGAAGGTAACAGATAAATGACTCAACTTCAATACCAAAAGGCAAGCAATTTTCCATTGAAGTGTCTTCAATGTCCTGGTCTAATACAATTTTCCTTTTGGAAGAAAACCTCAACCGCTAAGAATAATGCAAAGCTTAGAGAGGCAGTAATATGATTACTATGGTTTGGAGTGGTATTCACTGCACTGCTATGGAATGACATCGAGGCGAGTCCCTGAATAACCCTTACAGAAAATGCCAGCTCACCAGTAATTTCCTTTCTCTTGTACTCTGAATGAAGCAAAACCTTAGTCACGTATCATATCAAACTTGCTTTTTGAAGACCACCTTAGTTTCCAGAAGATCCAGACCTCTATTTCTTTCACCGTTTGGACTGTCAATGTTTTCAGGGCTGCAAATGGTCATAGAAGTGCTATTAAGTCATTTTAAGCAAACATCTACATCCACAATAAAAACATCTTTAGAAACTTGAAAGTAAATGAGTCTGTATTTCAAGCCATTGACGGCTAATTTGGTGAAAATATGTCACACACAAGATAGAGGTTTGGACTGTAAAGGTTTCCCCAAACGCAATTGGTCATAAAAAAGAAATTAAGAGAATTAAATTAGCATTTGAATCCACCTACTACTGGGATTTCGATGAGGAGCAGTTGAGGACACTGGGTCTGTACTCGATCGAGTTTAGAAGAATGAAGGGAGAATCTGATTAAAACTTACAGAATGCTGACAGGCCTGGATAGAGTGAACATGGCAAAGATGCATCCACCAGTAGGAGAGACTAGGATCCGAGGGAACAGCCTTAGAGTGAAGGGACCACCCTTGAGAACTGAGACGGGAAGGATTTTATTCAGCCAGAGGGTGGTGAATCTGCGGAACACGTGGCCTCCATTGCCTTCTAAGGCAAAGTCAACGAGTGCATTCATGACAGAGATAGATAGGTTCTTAATTAGTAAGAGGATCTTGGTTACAGGGAGAAGGCAGGAGAATGGGAATGAGAAATATATCATCCCCAATCAAGGGTGGAACAGACAAAATGGGGTGAATGGCTTAATTCTTCTCCTATGTGTATTATGGTCTGTCAGCTGTTTTAATGGCTGAAGACACTGGATTCAGTATTTCAATTCCTGGTCAGCTGCTTTCATTAAACAGGTCACACTCCAAATGTAGAATCACACTAGAAGGTGCCTTCTTATTCAAAACCTTCCAAGGTTTGAAGGATACTACAGCTAGTGATAGGGCAAGGGAGAAAGAGGGGAAACCTATTTCTTGAATATATTCATATTCAGAGTCTAGAAAGGTCACAGATAAATAACACCAAATTTCAAAACCAAAAGACGGGCAATTTCCCATTGAAGTTTCTTTGATGCCCTGTCCTAATACAATTTTGTTTTTGGAAGAATTCTCTCAAACCTCAGGAATAGTGCAAATATTAGAGAGGCAGTAATATGATTGTTATGGTCTGGAATGGTGTTCACTGCACTGTTGTGTAATGCCTTCGTGAGGAATCCCTACATTATCTTACTGTAACTGCAGTTCAACAGCAATTGCTTTTCATGTTCTTGTACTCTGAATGAAGCAACACCTCGGTTACACATTGCATCAAACTTACTTTTTGAAGACCATCTTAGTTTCTGGAGTACCTGGATTTCCATTTCCGTCACCATTCGGACTATCAATGTTTTCAGAGCTGCAAATGGTCATAAAGTGCTTTAAGGCATTTTAAGCAAACATCTACATCCACAATAAAAACATTTTTATAAATTTGTAAGAAATTGATACTGTATTTTAAGACATTGACAGCTAATTTTGTAAAAACAGGGCATACTGAAGACACGACTACAGTAGATAATGATTTATTTGGCGAAACCGTCAGTGATAGTTTGCAGGACAAGACAGTGAGTCTGAAGCACAGAAGCAAAAAGACGGAGATAAGGATGCAACAAATCCATTTCGTCAACACTTTATACTTGTTGCACAGTCGAGAAATATCTCAAATAAAGAGGTCCAGGCCCAAATATAGAAGGGAAAACAAGTTTCCATTTTATCCAGTGAAGGGCTTTGGATACTATCTCTACATACAGGGTTGAATTTTCCCAGTCAACTGGCTGTGGCCTGGAATATAAGACGATTGGCAAAGTGGAGGGGAACCCAGGAGTAAAGCCTGACTCCTTTCTCTATAGTTACACGATATTGTCAGAGGTGGGCAAGGTAGCTGGCTTGACCACCCACTGGACAGCCAATGAGGTTACCAACTGAGGGCCACTGGAGTCTGTGTCATGTGACTAGTACTGCCAAAGGTGAACTCGCACAATGGACCTCAGGCCAGCAAATCTCTTTAGTATAAGTTCAGCAACAGCAACCACTAATGATGGAAAAGAAAAGGTTTCTGCTCTGCCTTCACTCTGATTTCACTGTCATCTCTTGGGATTGGACCATTTCATTGATTGTCTAATGACCAGACAGCTCCTTCTGAGTTCTGATGAAGAGTTTCGGCCCAAAACGTCGACTTTCCTGCTCTTTGGATGCTGTCTGACCTGCTGTGCTTTTCCAGCCTCACACCTATAGACTCTGGTTCTAGGATCTGCAGTCCTTACTGTCTCCAAGCACCTTCTTGATTATCCACCATCCACACCAGACACCAAGACTGGCTCCAACTCTCAGTCCAAGCTGCAGGACTCCACCACAATTCACAAAATTATTACTGCAAATGTCTTGTTTTAAAAAAAAAAACACCACCATCCATCTTCTAGGAAAAATATACAGTTTGAAGGCAGAGCCCAACAGCTTCCCTAATGTGCTAACTATGGCCTGGAATGATGTATTCTACTTGTTCTACGATCCATAGAGAAGGAAATACCAACATAGCTTTACAGGAATTGATTGTTATCAAGTGATTGCCTTTATTCCAAACACAATATCCATCAAGAATAAATTGCACTTGACAGCAAACTCACTTTTTAACTTCTTTAGTCTTTGCTACAGAACTATCACCTCCATCCTTGGCAGAGATGATACTGTCAATACGCCGAAGCCGGCAATTGGTCATAAAAGATCAATTAAGCATATAAATTAGCATTTTTAATCCATCTACATTTGGGATTCCGATAAGCAGCGGTTGAGAACTCTGGGTCTGTACTCGATTGATGTGAGGAGGATGAGGGGGTAACTTGGATCGAAATTTACAGAATACGAATAGGCCTAGATAGAGTGGATATGGAGACGTTTCCACTCGTAGGAGAGACTAGAACACAAAGGCACACCTCAAAGTGAAGGGATCACACTTTAGCACCGAGATGAGGAGGAATTTGTTCGGACAGAGGTGGATGAACCTTTGGAACTTATTGCCACAGAACGCTGTGGAGACCAAGTCATTGAGTGTATTCAAGACAGAGTGAGATAAGTTCTTGACTAGTAAGGGGATCGAGTTTTACGGGGAGTAGGCAGGAGAACGGGGATGGGAAACAGATCAGCCATGATCAATGGTGGAGCAGACATGATGGACTGAATGGTATAGAACTGCTCCTACATATCATATGGTCTGTCAGCTGTTTGAATGGCTGAAGACTCTGAATTCAATATTTCAGTTCTTGGTCAGCTGCTTGTGTTAAACCAGTCACACTGCAGATGGATGACTGAATACATGGTGACTATTTTTGCCCTCAAAACTTTCATAGGTTTGAAGAACACTGCAGAGTGATAAGGGGGAAGAGAGAAATGGGAAACTCATTTCTGAGTATATTCATATTCAGAGTTTAGAAAAGGTTACAGATAATTAACTCCAAATTTTAACACCGAAAGGCCAGCAACTTTCCACTCAATTGTCTTCAATGTCATGACCTAATACAAGTTTTTTTGAAGGAAACTCTGAACCCGAAGGAATAATGCAAATAATAGAGAGGCAGTAATGTGATTGCTATGGTCTGGAATGGCGTCAACTGAACTGCTGTGTGATGTTTTCAGAAGGAGTTCCGAAGTTATATTACAGTAACTGTCAGTTCAGCAGAACTTCCTTTCACTTTCACGTTCTCTGAATGAAGCAAAACCTTTGTCACATAATATATTCCAACTTACCTTTTCCTGATTGTCTGATATCTGGAGAAGCGCAGTTTTGCATCTGCATTATAGTTTGGATTGTCAAGATTACCAGGCCTGCAATTGGTCAGACAAGATAAATTCAGTCACTTCAATTAGCATTTGTGTCCATCTACAATTGTGGGCCAGCTGTTTGAATGGCTGAAGGCTCTGGATTCAGTATTATAGCCCATATTCAGCTGCATTTGCTAAAATGGTCACAGTCCAGATGAATGACTACAATAGATGGTGATATTTTTTCTTCAAAGCCTTGCATAGGTTTGAAGGTCACTACAGCTGGTGATAAGGGCAAAAAAAGTGATAGGAAACTAGCACCGTCTGGGATGGTATTCACTGTACTGCTGAGTGATATTTTCATGAAGAGTCCCACGTTATTTTACAGTAACTGTCAGCTCATTTACAATTTCCTTTTGCTTTCTTGTACTCTGAAAGAAGCAAAATCAGAGTCACACATTGTATCAAACTTACCTTTTCATGGTCGTCTCAGATTGTGACGAGCACAGTTTTCCATTTCCATTGCAGTTTGGATTGTCAAGGTTACCACGCCTGCAAATCGGTCAGACAAGACAAATTTAGTCCTTTAAATTAGCATCTTGCTCGATCTTCAATTGTGTGCTAGCCATTTGTTTTGAAGGCTCTGGTTTCGGTATTGCAGCCCATATACAGCTGCTGTTGTTAAACTGGTCATATCCACATGCATGACTGCAGTAGATGGTGGTTTAGTTCTTGAAAATGTTTCAGAGGTTGAAGGACACTATAACTAGTGATCACGGTGGGAGAGACAGACAGAAAACCCATTTCTTGAACAGATTTATATTCAGAGATTGGAAACTTCAACAATGAAACACAAGCAATTTTCCTTTGAAGTGTCTTTGATCTCCTCTCCTAATACTATATTTTTGAAGCAAATGCTGAAGCCCAAGGAATAATGCAGATAATAGAGGGGCAGTAATGCGACTGCTATGGTCTGGAATAGTGTTCCTTGCACTGCCCGAGGATGAATGCAGAAGGAAATACTCACATAACATTACAGGAATTGCTTGTTATCTAGTGATTGCAATCATTCCAAACAGAATATTCATCAAGAATTAAACTGCACTTTGGATGAAACTCACCTTTTAATTGTGCCAGTTGTTCCTGGAGAACAATTAATTCCATCGCAGTTTAGAATGTGATGGCTTTGAGACCTGCAATTAGTCAGATAAGCTACATTTAAATTTAATGTTAAAATTAGCACTTGCCTTCATCTACATGTGCCAGCTGCCCTTAATGAGCTCCTGTTGTTAAACTGGTCACACTCCAGATGGATGACTGCAATAGATGGTGATATTTTTCTTCAAAACCTTGCACAGGTTTGAAGGACACTTTAGCTGATGATAAGGGCAAAAAAGGGATAGGAAAATACTACGGTCTGGAATGGTATACACTGCACTGCTGTGTGATGTTTTCATGAGCAGTCACTCGAGGGCGATAAGGATGCCACAAAATCCATTTCTTCAACACTTCATTCTTGTTGCGTAGTCCAGAAAAAGCTCAAATAAAGAGTTCCAGATGTAAAGATAGAAGGCCAACCAATTTCTCCAGTGAAGAGCTTTGGAAACTGTCTCCACATACAGGGCTGAGATTTCCCAGTTAACTAGCTGTGGCCTGGGACAGGAGATGATTGGCACATGGAGGGGAGCTCAGGAGTAAAGCCTGACTGCGTTCTCCACAGTTACACTACACTGTCAGAGGTAGCAAGGTAGCTGGCTTGATCACCCACGGGGCAGCTAACTCAGTTAGCAACTGAGGGTCACCGGTGTCTATGCGTCATGTGACTCAGACTGCCAGAGCATTAACTTCCACAATGGACCTCAGGCTAGTAAAACTCTTCAGTTCAGCAATAGCAACCATGAATTGTGGAAAAGGTTGCTGCTCTGCCTTCACTCTCTGATTTCACTGTCAGCTCTTGGGATTGGACCATTTCATTGATTAGCTCGTGATCAAGCAGCTCCTTCTTGATTATCCACCATCCACACCAGGCCACCAATCACAGCAGCACTGCCTCCAGCTCTCAGTCCAAGCAGCAGGGTTCCACCGCAATTCACAAAATTTTTACTGCAAATGTCCTGTTAAAAAAATTACACCACTATCGAACTTCTATGAACAATACAAATTTTGGACGTAGAGCCCAACAGTTTCCTTAATGTGGTAACTATGGCTTGGAATGATGTTGGCTGTACTGCCCTAGGATGCTCGCAGAAAAATATACCCACATGACTTGAGGAACTGCTGGTTATCTACTGATTATCTTTATTCCAAACACAATATTCATCAAGAATTAAACTGCACTTTAGAGCAAACTCACATTTGAACTTCTTCAGTTGTTCTTGGAGAATTATCATTTCCCTCTTCATCGAAGTTTTGATTGTCAACACTTTGATTCCTGCAATTGGTCATAAAAGATAAATTAAGAACATAAATCAGCATTTCAATCCATCTACATCAGAGATTCCTACAAGAAGTGGTTGAGAGCTCTGGGTCTGTACTCAACTGATGTTCACAAGATGAGGGGGTTATTTGATTGAAACTTATAGAATGCAGAGAGGCCTGGATACAGTGGATATGGAGATGTTTCCACGATAGCAGAGACTAGAACACATGGGCACACTTTCTGAGTGAAGGTACCACACTTTAGAACTGAGATGTTCTGCCAGAGATGGGTGAACCCGCGGAACTCATTGCTGCAGAAGTCTCTGGAGGCCAACGCTTTAAATGTATTCAAGGCAGAGATAGATTGGCTCTTAATTAGTAAGGGAATCAAGGTTTATAGGGTGAAGGGAGGAGAATGGGGCTGAGCAATACATCAGCCATGATCTTTGGTGGCACAGACGTGATCGGCTGAATGGCCTAAATCTGCTCCTACATATCTTATGGTCTGTCAGCTGTTTGAATTGCTGAAGACCCTGGATTCAGTTTTCCGTTCTTGGACAGCTGCTTTTGTTAAGCTGTTAAACATCCCCAGGTGGATGGCTGCAATAGATGGTGACTTTCTTTCCCTCAAACCCTTTCACAGGTTTGAAAGACACTGTACCTGATGATAAGAGCAAAAGAGAGTGATATGAAACTCAATTCTTGAAAATATTCACATTCAGAGTCTAGAAATGTCACAGATAAATAATGCTATAACTCAATATCAAAAGACAGCGCTTTACCAATGAAGTGAGTTTGTTGTCCTGTCTTAACGTTTGTTTTGAAATAAACTCTGAACCCCAAGAAATATTGCAAATATTAGAGGGTATGATGTAACTGCTAGGGTTTGGAATGATATTCATGGCACTGCTGTGCAATGTCTTCATTTGGAGTCACTACGTTATCTTACAGTAATTGCCAGCTAACTAACAATTTCCTTTCGCTTTCTTGTACTCTGAATGAAGCAAAATTATCGTCAGATATTGTATCAAACTTACATTTTCATGGCCACCTTGGTTTCTGGAGAACTCTGATTTAGATCTCCATTGCAGTTTGGACCGTCCAGGTCATCAGGCCTGCAATTGGTTAGATAAGATGAAGTTTAGTCATTTAAATTAGCATTTCCTTCCATTTACAATCGTGTGCCAGCTGTTTGAATGGCTGAAAGCTCTGGATTCAGTATTGCAGCCCGTGTTCAGCTGCTTTTGTTAAACTGGTCACACTCCAGATGGATGACTGCAATAGATGGTGTATATGTTTCATCAAACTGACATAACTCGTTTACAAGAAAGCAGAGCACAGGTAGGGATAGGGGCAGAGAGTGCAGGAGAGAGAAGGACAAATGTATCAAGCCATGTTTTCCCTTGCAGCGTACTCCAGAGAAGTGAATGGGAGGTAAACATTTCAGGACCAGGATGTTGAAGGGCAAGCAATTTCTCATTTAAGTGTTTTGGATGCTTTTTGCTGACTTAATTGAATACAAGCTCCAATCTCTAGCAATAAAGCAAGCATT
>NW_025974347.1:0-1294 GCF_021869965.1 Rhincodon typus
GTGTGTGTGTGTGTGTGTTGTTATCACAAATGCCTTCCTCTCCAAAACCCGCAAATTAGTGATAATTCAGTCGTTGATAGCGGCATATTAATGAATTCTTTTGTCTTGCCTCTCTCTGTCTCTCTCTGTCCCTTTCTCCCCCTCTCTCCGTAAGCTTTACAAATCAGTCCTCCTGCTGTTCAAGCAGTTGGGACTGAGCTGATTTTCAAGGCTGGAGGACAAAGACCACTCCTGTTCTCGGCAACAAAGGGAGATTTCTTTCAGATTCTGACTGGGAGAAGTGTCAGCAGCAAAGATGAGGGTGGCTGTGATGAGGGAAAGTTCCTCGTGATTCTGGTGGGGGAGCAGACTAGATTGGATACTGATTGAGAATTTACTGAGACGGGAAATTGGGGAGAGAGACACAAGAGGGTCAGGGAGACAGAGAGACAAGGAGGGGGAGAGAAACAGAGAGAACGGAGAGAGAAAGGCAGATAGAAAGAGAGGGAGAGAGTGGGAGAAAGAGAGATGGAGAGAGAGACAGAGATGGAGAATGAGGGAGAGAGAGAAAAGGAGGAGGAGTGACATGGGGAGAGAGAGAGAGAAACAGGGAGAGAGAGACAAAGATGGAGAGAGAGAATAGAGGGCGGTAGAAAGAAGAGAGAGACACACACAAAGAGAGAGAGACAGAGTAGAGAGAAACACAGAGAAAAGGGGAGAGAGAGACACACAGAGAACGAGACAGGGAGAGAAAGAGAGAGACAGAGAGTGAGAGTTCACAGAAGTGGGACAGAAAGACAGTGAGGGAGATGGAGACAGAGAGGGTCAAATAGATAGAGGTTAAGACAGAGAGTGAAAAATTGTGACAGAGAGAGGCAGAGACAAAGATTTAACGCAGAGAGGGATGAGAGACAGAGAGGGACAGACGAAAATGACAAAAACATAAACAAATCTTGGGGTAGAGATAAAGAGGGTCACAGAGAAAGACAGAACAAGAGAAGAGACTGATCAAATTTGGTGTTCTCTCTGATTTAGAAAGATGACAGGGAATGTCAATGAAGATTTTGAAGGATTTGATAGGGAGGAGTGAGAGAGAGGTAGGTGTTCAAACTGCATACAGAATCTACAACACACAGGATGTGATCACTTACTACAGATCTGCAAGTTAATTCAGGCAAAGGTTGGCAAATCTTATAAAATCACAGCCCCAACTATTTGGGGATATTCTGTAATTCAGAACAACAAGATAGGTTGATGAAGACATTAATATGACTTGATATGGTGACAGTGCGGCGCTCCCTCAGCACTGACCCTC
>NW_025974347.1:1394-8542 GCF_021869965.1 Rhincodon typus
AGCACTGACCCTCCGACAGTGCGGCGCTCCCTCAGCACTGACCCTCCGACAGTGCGGCGCTCCCTCAGCACTGACCCTCCGACAGTGCGGCGCTCCCTCAGCACTGACCCTCCGACAGTGCGGCGCTCCCTCAGCACTGACCCTCCGACAGTGCGGCGATCCCTCAGCACTGACCCTCCGACAGTGCGGCGCTCCCTCAGCACTGACCATCCGACAGTGCGGCGCTCCCTCAGTACTGACCCTCCGACAGTGCGGCACTCCCTCAGCACTGACCCTCCGACAGTGCGGCGCTCCCTCAGTACTGACCCTCCGACAGTGCGGCACTCCCTCAGTATTAATGATTTTACAGTGCACTACTCCTTGTTATATTGTCACCAAGTCATTCAGCACAGAAACAGAGCCTTTGGACCAACTGCTCCATGCCGATCTGGCATCCCAATCTGACCTAGTCCCTTTTGCCAGCTTTTGGCCCATATCCCTCTAAACCCTTCCTATTCACGTACCCATCCAGATGCCTTTTAAATGTTGTAATTGTACCAGCCCCCACCACTTCCTCTGGCAGCTCATTCCATACACGCACCACCCTCTGTGTGAAAAAGTTGCCCCTTAGATCCCTTTTAAATCTTTCCCCTCTCACCTTAAAGCTATGCCCCTCTAGTTTTGGACTCCCCTACCCTGGGGAAAAAGACCTTGTCTATTTACCCTATCCATGCTCCTCATTATTTTGTAAACCTCTATCAGGTCACCCCTCAGCCTCTGATGCTCCAGTGAAAATAGTCCCAGCCTGTTCAGCCTCTCCTTGTAGCTCAAACCCTCCAACCCTGGCAACATCCTTGTTCATCATTATTGAACCCTTTCAAGTTTCATAGCATTCTTCCTATTGCAGGGAGACCAGAATTGCACACAGTATTCCAAAACTGGCCTAACCAATATCCTGTACATGACCCTCCCAACTCCTATACTCAATGCGCTGACCAATAAAGGCAAGCGTACCAAACACCTCCTTCACTATCCTCTCTCCCTGCGACTCCACTTTCAAGGAACTATGAACCTGCACTCCAAGGTCTCTTTATTCAGCAACACACCCCAGGGCCTTAGCATTAAGTGTATAAGTCCTGCTTTGATTTGCCTTTCCAAAATGCAGCACCTCACATTTATCTAAATTAAACTGTATCCCCCCCTGTTCAATGTGATCTAACCTTGTCTAACAAAGTTGTAGGGTGTACTTGTGAATTGGGGGACAGGAAGCTAGAACTTGTTTGTAAAAATGATGGGGTCGGGGCGGAGTTGGTGGTGAAGACTGAGTGGTCCCTTTCAGAGATGATGTGCTTTTCTAAGCTTGAACATTTATACAGAAAAAAAATATATCTGTATGTAGCTGAAGATGTACAAGCCATTCTGAAATGGAAACATTTATCAATTGGCTGTGTGATTGGAAACCTTAGGCATGTTTTGATGTTTTGGCAACTAGCTGGAATCAGGCAATTAACTTAAACCAAGCACTTCACGATTGGAAGCCAATTGAATTTAAATCTGATGGTTTTGACAATCTCGGGCCAATGCTATTGTAAGAAAATTGATATGTCATCCAAGGTATGTAAGGAGAGGGTTTTTGAAAACCAGTGTAAGCGTGAACTACCATCTGAGAAATACGCATTGAGCTCTCACAAGAAATCACCAAACTCTACAAGAAAGCACCATCTATCCATAAAAGGTACCGCGGCATTTCTAGCTCAGAGTCCTCACAGAAGAATTCACAGAGGAAGCATCCCCAACAGCAGGATCAGTGGAAGAAAGGTGTTTATGATTTGAGAACAGTAGAAAAAAAGCGATTATGATTTTAGAATGGCAGAGGTGTCTATGACTGGACTGATAGCTGAGAAGACAGAGCATTCCAGAAGACAGTTCTGTGAGGACTTTTGAGAGTCTAAGTCATAATTTATTTTTATTATTACTTGGGTTTATATAAGTGGGACTTGTATTTTGTTGGAACAGCATACCAGGAGAATTTTGTTCAGTTAGGGAATAGTTAGGAGTTAGAGGGGAATTGCTCACTTTGTTAGTAGTTTTGTTAGTTTGTTCACTGTTAGTGTTAAATAAATAAATTGTTGCTTATTGCTTATGAGGTGAATATCAGGGATTTTCTTTCAATTAACCACTCCTTCTGAACAGATTAGTTGAAGTGAGGTGGGCTTCTCTGAGTGTTTCGGGTTTAATTATTAGAAGGGGGCGTCTACTCCTGCTGTAACAGATTGGGGGCTTCTGTTTTGATGTTAATTATCAGAGATGATCGACCTCCCCTTCCTAACACTTGCTAGCCAGTCTGCCATGAGGAACCTTACCGAATGCATTATATATAGACAACATCCACTGCTCTGCCCTCATCAATCCCCTTTGTCACTTCTTCAAAAAATTCAATCAAGTTAGTGAGACACGATTTCCCACGCATAAATCCATGTTGACTATCCCTAATCAGTCCTTGCCTTTCCAAATGCGTGTAAATCCTGTCCCTCAGGAATTTCTCCAACAACTTACCTACCACCAATGTCATGCTCACTGGTCTATAATTCCCGGGCTTTTCCTTACCACCTTTCTTAGATAGCGACACCACATTAGCCAAACTCCAGACTTCCGGCACCTCTCCTGTGGCTATCGATGATACAAATATCTCAGCGAGGGGCCCAGCAATTTCTTCCCTGGCTTCCCACAGAGTTCTAGGGTACACCTGATCAGGTCCCAGGGATTTATGCGTTTTAAGACCTTCAGCACCTCTTTCTCTGTAATGAGGACATTTTTCAACATGTTGCTATTTATTTCCCCACATTCTCTGTCTTCCATGTCCTTCTCCATGGTAAACACTGATGAAAAATGCTTGTTTAGTATCTCACCCATCTCCTGCAGTTCCACACATGGGTGGCCTTGCTGATCTTTAAGGGGGTCCTATTCTCTCCCTAGTTACCCTTTTGTCCTTAATGTATTCGTAGAATCCCTTTGGATTCTCCTCAACCCTATTTGCCAAAGCTATTTCATGTCCTCTTTTTGCCCTCCTGATCTCCCTCTTGGGTATACTCCTACAGCCCTTATACTCCTCTAGGGATTCACTTCATCCCTGCTGTCTATACCTGACACATACTTCCTCCTTTTTGTTGACCAGACCCTCAATTTCTCTGGATATTCTGCATTCCCTACACCTGCCAGCCTCGCCCTTCACCCTAACAGGAACATACTGTCTCTGTCTTTGAAAGCTTCACCATTTCCAGCCGTCCCTTTACCTGCGAACATCCGCATCCCCTCCAATCAACTTTTGAAAGTTCTTGCCTAATACCGTCAAAATTGGCCTTCCTTCAATTTAGAACTTTAACTTTTAGATCTATCCTTTTTCATCACTATTTTAAAGCTAGTAGAATTATGGTCACTGGCCCCAAAGTGCTCCCCCACTGACACCTCATTCACCTGCCCTGCCTTATTTCCCAAGAGTAGATCACATTTTGCTCATTCCCTAGAAGGTACATCCATATACTGAATCAGAAAATTTTTTTATGCACACTTAACAAATTCCTCTCCATCCAAGCTCTTGGCACTATGGCAGTCCCAGTCTATGTTTGGAAAGTTAAAATCCCCTCATAGATAACTCCTGACACATTTGTTTCTCAATTTCTTGCTGACTATTGGGGGGTCTATAGTACAATCCCAATAAGGTGTTCATTCCTTTCTTATTGCTCAGTTCCACCGAAATAACCTCTGTGGATGTATTCCCAGGAATACCTCCCTGAGTACAGCGGTAATGTTATCCCTAATCAAAAACGCCTCTCCCCTCCTCTCCTGCGCCCCTTTCTATCCTTCCTGTAACATCTATACCCTGGAACGTTAAGCTGCCAGTCCTGTCCATCCCTGAGCCACATCTCTGTAATTGCTATGATATCCCAGTCCCATGTTCTAAACCATGCCCTGAGTTCATCTGCCTTACCTGATGGGGTTCTTGCACTGAAATAAATGCAGTTTAATTTATCAGCGCTACCTCATTCTCTCTGCTTTGTTCCTGCCTGCCCTGACTCTTTGACTTGCTCCTTTTCCCAACTGCACCAGCTTTAGACTCCCTTTTCTCACTATCTCTCTGAGACACAACCACACACACCCAAATACACCCACACACACACCCAAACACACACATACTCACTCAGCCACGCACACACTCTCACACACACACACACACACACTCCCACAGACACACACACACACACACTCCCACAGACACACACACACTCACACACACACACTCCCACAGACACACACACACTCACACACACAGACACACACAAACACTCACACACATACACACACACACACACACATACGCACACACACACACACACACACACACACACAGACACACACAAACACTCACACACATACACACACACACACACACACACACACATACACACACACACAAACCTCCACCGCCCTCCACCCCTCCGACTTACTAGTTTAAATCCTCCCGAGCAGCTCTGGCAAATCTCCCCACGAGTTCCCTTCCAATGCAGGAACAATCCATCCTTCTTATACAGGTCACTTCTAGCCCAGAAGAGATTCCAGTGATCCAAAAATGTGAATCCTTCTCCCCTGCACCAGCTCCTCAGCCACATGTTCATCTGCTCCATCCTTCTATTCCTACCCTCAATAGCTCGTGACACCGAGACTAATCCAGAGACTAGTAGCCTTGAGGACCTCCTTTTAAACGTCCCGTCCAATTTCTGATATTTCTCTTCAGAACCTCATCCCTTTCCCGTCCTCTGGTATAGGTTCCAATGTATACAACAACCTCCTGCTGCTCTGTCTCCCCTTTGAGAATATTCTGCACCCTCTCCGAGATATCGTTGACCCGGACAACACACTGTTCTGATATTTCACTATCGGCGACAGAAACGTCTCTCTGTGCCTCTGACTAGAGAGTCCCCTATTCCCATCGATCGCCTGGAATCTGTCGTACCCCTCGTTACAGTAGACTCAGACTCCATACCAGAAAACTGATACAGAGTGCTACATTCCCCTGAGAGTCCCTTACCATCCGACAGTGCGGCACTCCCTCATTACTGACCCTCCGACAGTGCGGCGCTCCCTCAGTACTGACCCTCCGACAGTGCGGCGCTCCCTCAGCACTGCCCCTCCGACAGTCCTGCGCTCCCTCAGCACTGACCCTCCGACAACGCAGCGCTCCCTCAGTACTGACCCTCCGACAGTGCGGTGCTCCCTCAGTACTGACCCTCCGACAGTGCGGAACTCCCTCAGTACTGACCCTCCGACAGTGCGGCACTCCCTCAGTACTGACCCTCCGGCAGTGCGGCGCTCCCTCAGCACTGACCCTCCGACAGTGTGGCGCTCCCTCAGTACTGACCCTACAATGGTACGTCCTGTGCGTATCTGGTTGCTGTGTCAAACGCTATGTCTCATGATGATATTTTGTCCAGTTAATGGTGTTGTGAATAATGAGATGGATGTTTTGAGGTATGTGCGATACTAAGGGGGATTCGAAACCATATGTAAAGTGAATGTTTGTTGATGTGCTGTAAACTGGAATGAGAGATTTGAGAGTGAATATAACTGCTGGAAGATAATGTATAGAAATGTGGGGAATTTACATCTCACAGTGTGTGGAGTTCATTCTCTCAGAGAGCATGTGATGGTGGTAGATCACACCCATTTGGGGATGAGGTGGCGAAGTTATTAATTAGGAAAGAGTCAAAGGGTGATGGAAAGTGGCTTTGAACGTCGAGGCAAGGTCAAGTTGAGATCGTATTGAATGGCCGCATGCCCGAGGGGCTGAATGGCCTCCTCCTCTTCCTAAATCTGGTATTTTTATATTCTTATCAATACCAACATGGCAAGTTTCCTGCTGCACTAAACCTGGGAGTGTTTGATGGGGGACAGTGTAGAGGGAGCTTTACCCTGTATCTAACCCCGTGCTGTCCCTGTCCCTGGGAGTGTTTGATGGGGGACAGTGTAGAGAGAGCTTTACTCTGTATCTAACCCCGTGCTGTCCCTATCCTGGGAGTGTTTGATGGGGGACAGTGTAGAGAGAGCTTTACTCTGTATCTAACCACATACTGTCCCTGCCCTGGGAGTGCTTGACAGGCGAACAGCATTGGGAGAGCTTTACAATGTTGTTCCGTATACACTAACAGGTTGAACGGATCGGTTTTAAATTCCTCGGCCAAGTCACGGAATCAAAGCCTCTTACCTCGGGCACTGGGATCATCTGTCGGAGAGTCAGTGTTGTGTGAGGAGCTGGGGTTCATTCACACTATCATCGCAGATCCCGCTCTCCCCCAGTATCGCTGAAAGGCTCCTCTCGCTTCGGTGTGACCGCCTGCCCGTGGCTGGCCCACGTCGAATGCATCAACCTGTGCCAAGCTGTCCTGTTGAACTTTCAAAGTTTTGAGAGTGTTGTTGAGGCAGCCTGGAAATGTGTGGGAAGACAGAGAGTGAGAGAGAGAGAGAGGGGACGGTTCACATTGGATAGGCTGGGCAGTGCCAACTGTTGAAGTGGTTCAGGAGGAGAGAGGGCACCAGAGAGTGACTGAAATGTGAATCAGAGAGGCAGCAGGGTAGAGAGAGCGAGAGAGAGAGAGAGAGAGAGAGTGAGAGAGAGAAAGAGAGAGGGACTGAGAGAGAGAGAGAGTGCCTGCAAAGGAGAGGGAGCAATTGTGAAGACATTTGAAGCACAGAGACCCAGAGAGAGAGAGAATGTGAAGAAATTTAGTGGCACTGTTTGAGACAGACAGGCAGAGAGATGGGAAGCAAGCAACAGATGAAGAAAGGAATTGGTCAGGCCGGGAGGAAGAGAGATAGAATGACAGGCAGAAAGAGAGAGCAATAGAGTGCGCAGTGAAGGAGGGACAGAGACAGCGAACAGCAAAGAGATAGAATGACACTGAGGGAGACTCAATCTCTGATAAAATTCGCACACAGGAAGAGAAACAGGAACAGGGACAGGGTGAGCAAGAGAAAGGAGGAGATAGGACAGACGAGAAATAGAGACTAAAAGAGAAGGAGAGGGAGATAGAGGAGGGAGAGAAGCAGTGAGACATAGAGAGAGTAAAACAAAAACCCTCCGACAGTGCGGCGCTCCCTCAGCACTGACCCTCCGA
>NW_025974348.1:0-2789 GCF_021869965.1 Rhincodon typus
GAGATAAGCACTTCAGAAATCAAAAACCTCAACTTCACCATCTGACTTAATTTTTGATGCAATTTTGACTAACATGCTTATTTCACTCAGATAAGCACTTCAGAAGACCAAAATAAGAATTTCACCAAATGACTCAAGTTTTGATGTTGGTTAAACTACCTTGGTTATTTGAGTCAGACAAGCAGTTCAGAAGTCAAAAATCTCAACTTCACCAAATGATTCAACTTTTGATGTTGTTTTGAAAAGCATGCTGATTTCAGCGTGATAAGCAATTCAGAAGGCAAAAATCTCAACTGCACCATGTGTTTTAATTTTTAATCCTGTTTGGATTAAAATGCTTATTTCAGCGACATAAGCATTCCAGAAGACAAAAATCTGAACTTCACCAAATGATTGAATTTTTGATGTTAGTTTGTCTAACATGCTTATTTCAGCGATTTAAGCACTTCAGAGGGCTAAAATCTCAAATTCACCAAATGATACAACTTTTGATGCTGTTTGGTTTAAAATGCTTATTTCAGCGAGTTAAGCTCTTCCGAACACCAAAACCTGAACTTCACCAAATGACTCTCGTTTTGATGATGGTTTGACTAACATGCTTATTTGACGGAGATAAGCATTTCAGAAGACCAAAATCTGAACTTCACCAAATGATTGTAGTTTTGATGATGGTTTGACTAACATGCTTATTTCAGCTAGATAAGCATAGCAGAAGACTTATCTCACTCAAAAATGCATGTTACTCCATACAACATGAAAAGTTGAGTCATTTGGTGAAGTCGAAATTCTTCACTTCTGAAGTGCTTATTTCACTGGAGGAAGCCTATATGTCAATCCAACATCAAAATTTGAGTCATTTAGTGAAGTTCAGATTTTTGTCATCTGAACTGCTTATCTCCCTGATTTAAGCATTTCCCATCCACATAGCATTAAAAATTAAATCATTCGGTGAAATTGAGATTTTTGCCTTCTGAACTGCTTACCTCGCTGAAATAAGCATGTTATTCAAAACAACATCAAAAGGTTAGTCATTTGGTGAAGTTGAGATTTTAGCCTTCTGAAGTCCTTATCTCACTCAAATAAGCATGTTATTCAAAATAACATTAAATATTGAGTCATTTGGTTAAGTTCACATCTTAGTCTTCTCGAGTGCTGAACTCACTGAAATAAGTATTTTCGTCTCACCAGCATCAAGAATCAAGTCTTTTGATGAAGTTGAGATTTTTGAAGTCTGTAGTGCTCATCTGACTGAAATAAGCATTTAAGTCAAACCAGCATCAAAAGTGATGTCCTTTGGTGAAGTTAAAATTTCAGTCTTCTGATATGCTAATCTCGCTTAAACAAGCACGTTAGTCAAAACAACATCAAAACTGGAGTCATTTCGTCAAGTTCAGGTTGTGGTGTTCGGAAGAGCTGAACTCGCTGAAATAAGTATTTCAAAACAACCAGCATCAAAAGTTGTGTCATTTGTTGAAGTTGAGATTTTAGCCTTCTGAAGTGCTTCACTCGCTGAAATGAGCATGTTGGTCAAACCATCATCAAAACTGGAGTCATTTGGTGAAGTTCAGGTATTGGTGTTCTGAAGAGCTTAACTCGCTGAAATAAGTATTTTAATCCAAAAAGCATCAAAAGTTGTGTCATTTGGTGAAGTTGAGATTTTAGCCTTCTGATCTGCTTATCTCGCTGAAATAAGCATGTTCGTCAAAACAACATCAAAAGTTGAGTCATTTGGTGAAGTTGCGATTTTGATCTTCTGAAGTGCTTAACTCGCTGAAATAAGCATTTTTGTCAAACGAACATAAAAAATGGTGTCATTGGGTGAAGTTAAGATATTAATATTCTGAAGTGCTCAACTCACAGAAATATGCAGTTTAGGCGAACCAGAATGAAAAATCAAGTTATGAGGTGAGGTTCAGATTTTTGGCTTCTGAGGTGTTTAACTCGCTGAAATTTGCATTTTAATGTAACCAGCATCAAAAGTTAGGTCATCTGGTGAAGGTGAGATTTAAGTCTCCTGATACGCTTATCTCTCTGAAACAAGCACGTTAGTCAAAACACATCAAAAGTTGGGTCATTTGGTGAAGTTGAGATTTTTGATTTCTGAAGTACTTAATGGCTGAAATAAGCATGTTAGTCTGACCAACATCAAAACTTGAGTCATTTGGTGAAGTTCAGATTTTGGTCTTCTGAAGTGCTTATCTCAATCAAATAAGCATGTTAGTCAAAAGAACATCAAAAGTTGAGTGTCGTGTTGAAGTTGAGATTTTGGTCTTCTGAAATGCTTAACTCGCTGAAATGATAATGTTAGTCAAACTAACATCAAAAATTGAGTCATTTGGTGAAGATACGATTTTTGTCTTCTGAAGTGCTTATCTCGCTGAAATAAGAATTTTAATCAAACTAGCATCAAAAATTATGTGATTTCGTGAAGTTGAGATTTTGGTCTTTCAATGTGCTTATCTGAGTGAAATAAGCGTGTTACTCAAAACAGCATCAATAATTAAGTCATTTGGTGAAGTTGAGATTTTTGACTTCTGAAATGCATATCTCACTCAAATAAGCATGTTAGTCTAACCAACATCACAACTTGAGTCATTTGGTGAAGTTCTTATTTTGAACTTCTGAAGTGCTTATCTCATTCAAATATGCATGTTACTCAAAACAACATCAAAACTTAAGTCATTTGGTGAAGTCGAGATTTTTCACTTCTGAAGTGCTTATCTCGCTGAAATAAGCACGTTAGTCAAACTAACATCAAAAATTCAGTTATTTGGTGAAGTTCAGATTTT
>NW_025974348.1:3289-5395 GCF_021869965.1 Rhincodon typus
TTTGAGTGAGATAAGCATTTCAGAAGTCAAAAATCTGAACTTTACCAAATGACTCAATTTTTGATGTTAGTTTGACCAGCATGTTCATTTCAGCGAGTTTAGTACTTCAGAAGACCAAAACCTGAACTTTACCAAATGATTGTAGTTCTGATGATGGCTTGACTGACATGCTTATTTCAGCGGGATAAGCATAGCAGAAGAATTATCTCACTGAAAAATGCATGTTACTCAATACAACATAAAAAGTTGAGTCATTTGGTGAAAATTTCAACTTCACCAAATGACTGAACTTTTGATGTTGTTTTGAATAACATGCTTATTTCAGCGTGGTGAGCAATTCAGCAGGCAAAAATATCAACTCCACCGAATGAGTTAATTTTTAATGCTGTGTGGATTAAAACGCTTAAATCAGAGAGATAAGCAGTTCAGAAGACAAAAATCTGAACTTCACCAAATGACTCAAGTTTTGATGTTGGTTAGACTAACATGCTTATTTCAGTGAGATAAGCACTTCAGAAATCAAAAATCTCAACTTCACCAAATGACCCAACTTTTTTTTTTTTTTTAAAAAATGTTTGTTTCAGAGAGATAAGCGTATCAGGAGACTTAAATCTCAGCTTCACCAGATGACCTAACTTTTGATGCTGGTTACATTAAAATGCTAATTTCAGCGAGTTAAACACCTCAGAAGCCAAAAATCTGAACCTCACCTCATAACTTGATTTTTGATTCTGGTTAGCCTAAACTGCATATTTCTGTGAGTTGAGCACTTCAGAAGATTAAAATCTTGACTTCACCAAATGACACCATTATTTATGTTCGTTTGACAAAAATGCTTATTTCAGCGAGTTAAGCACTTCAGAAGATCAAAATCGCAACTTCACCAAATGACTCAACTTTTGATGTTGTGTTGAGGAACATGCTTATTTCAGCGAGATAAGCAGATCAGAAGGCTAAAATCTCAACTTCACCAAATGACACAACTTTTGATGCTTTTTGGATTAAAACACTTATTTCAGCGAGTTAAGCTCTTCAGAACACCAATACCTGAACTTCACCAAATGACTCCAGTTTTGATGATGGTTTGACCAACATGCTCATTTCAGCGAGTTAAGCACTTCAGAAGGCTAAAATCTCAACTTCAACAAATGACACAACTTTTGATGCTGGTTGTTTTGAAATACTTATTTCAGCGAGTTAAGCTCTTCCGAAAACCACAACCTGAACTTCACCAAATGACTCCAGTTTTGATGTTGTTTTGACTAACGTGCTTGTTTCAGCGAGATTAGCATATCAGAAGACTGAAATTTTAACTTCACTAAAGGACATCACTTTTGATGCTGGTTTGACTTAAATGCTTATTTCAGTCAGATGAGCACTACAGACTTCAAAAATCTCAACTTCATCAAAAGACTTGATTCTTGATGCTGGTGAGACTAAAATGCTTATTTCATTGAGTTCAGCACTCGAGAAGACTAAGATGTGAACTTCACCAAATGACTCAATATTTAATGTTATTTTGAATAACATGCTTATTTGAGTGAGATCAGGACTTCAGAAGGCAAAAATCTCAACTTCACCAAATGACTAACCTTTTGATGTTCTTTTGAATAACATGCTTATTTCAGCGAGTTAGGCACTTGAGGAGACCAGAATCTGAACTTCACCAAATGACTTAATTTTTTTATGCTGTTTTAACTAGCATGCTTATTTTTCTCAGATAAGCACTTCAGAAGACCAAAATCTGAACTTCAACAAATGACTCAAGTTTTGATGATGGTGAGACGAACATGCTTATTTCAGTGGGATAAGCACTTCAGAAGTCAAAAATCTCAACTGCATCAAATGACTTAATTTTTAATGCTGTTTTAACTAACATGCTTATTTCAGTACGATAAGCACTTCAGAAATCCAAAATCTGAACTTCACGAAATGACTCAAATTTTGATGTTGGATTGACTAACAGGCTTCCTCCAGTGAGATAAACACTTCAGAAGTGAAAAATCTCGACTTCACCGAATGATTCAACTTATGATGTTACTTTGATTAACACACATATTTGAGTGAGATAAGCACTTCAGAAGGCAAAAAGCTCAACTTAAGCAA
>NW_025974348.1:5895-6515 GCF_021869965.1 Rhincodon typus
ATGTTATGTCCTTTCGTGAAGTTGAGATTTTAGTCTTCTGATATGCTTATCTCGCTGAAATAAACACGTTAGTCAAAACAACATCAATAGTTGAGACATTTGGCGAAGTTGAGATTTTTGACTTCTGAAATGCTTATCTCACTCAAATAAGCATGTTAGTCAAACCATCATCAAAACTTGAGTCATTTCGTGCAGTTCAGGTTTTGGTGTTCTCAAGAGCTTAACTCGCTGAAATAAGCATTTTAAACCAAACAGCATCAAAAGTTGTGTCATTTGGTGAACTTGCGATTTTCGCCTTCGGAAGTGCTTAACTCGGTGAAATAAGCATGTAAGTAAAAACAACATCAAAACTTGAGTCATTTGATGAAGTTCAGATTTTGGCCTTCTGAAGTGATTATCTCGCTGAAATAAGCATGTTAGTCAAAACAGCATCAACACTGAAGTCAAACAAGCATGTTAGTCTCCTAACATCAAAACTTGAACCATTATCAAAACTGCAGTCATTTGATGAAGTTCAGGTTTTGGTCTTCTGAAGTGCTTTTCCCATTGAAATACGCATGTTAGTCAAAACAGCATCAAAAGTTGAGTTTCTTTTTGAAGTTGAGATTTTGGTCTTCTGA
>NW_025974348.1:7015-8541 GCF_021869965.1 Rhincodon typus
CATCAAAAGTTGAGTTTCTTTTTGAAGTTGAGATTTTGGTCTTCTGAAGTGCTTTTTCCCATTGAAATAAGCATGTTCGTCAAAACAGCATCAAAAGTTGAGTGTATTGTTGAAGTTGAAAGTTTGGTCTTCTGCTATGCTTATCTCGCTGAAATAAGCACGTTAGTCAAAACAATATTAAAAGTTGTGGCATTTTATGAAGTTGAGGTTTTGATCTTCTGGAGTACTGAACTGGCTGAAATAAGCATGTTAGTCAAACTAACATCAAAATTTGAGTCATTTGGTGAATTTCAGATTTGTGTCTTCTGAAGAGCTTATCTTGCTGAAATATCAACTTAAATACAAACAGCATCAAAAATTATGTCATTTCGTGAAGTTGAGATTTTTGACTTCTGAAGAGCTTATCTGACTCAAATAAGCATGTTCGTCAAAACAACATCAAAACGTGAGTCATTTGGTGAAGTTCAGATTTTGTTCTTCTGAAGTGCTTATCTTAGTGAAATAAGCATGATCTTTAAAACAGCATCAACATTTAAGTCATTTGGTGAAGTTGAGATTTTGGACTTCTGAAGGGCTTATCTCACGGAAATAAGCATTTTAGTAAAAACAACATCAACAGTTGAGTCATTTTGTGAAGTTGAGATTTTTATCTTCTGAAGTGCTTACCTGACGAACTAAGCATGTCATTCAAACAAACATCAAACACTAACTCATTTGGTGAAGTGAGATATTGGTATTCTGAATTGCTTATTTGAGTGAAATAAGCATGCTAGTCAAAACAGCATTAAAAATTAACTCATTTGGTGAAGTCGAGATTTTTGACTTCTGAAATGCTTCTCTCAATCAAATAAGAATGTTAGTCATACCATTGTCAAAACTGCAGTCATTTGGTGAAGTTCAGGTTTTGGTCTTCTGAAGTGCTTTTTCCCATTGAAATAAGCATGTTAGTCAAAACAGCATCAAAAGTTGAGTGTATTGTTGAAGTTGAGATTTTGGTCTTCTGCTATGCTTATCTCGCTGAAATAAGCACGTTAGTCAAAACAATATTAAAAGTTGCGGCATTTTGTGAAGTTGAGATTTTGATCTTCTGGAGTGATTAACCAGCTGAAATAAGCATGTGAGGCAAACTAACATCAAAAATTGAGTCATTTGGTGAAGTTCAGATTTGTGTCTTCTGAAGTGCTTATCTTGCTGAAATAAGAACATTAATACAAACAGCATCAAAAATTATGTCATTTCGTGAGGTTGCGACTTTTGCTGTCTGAGGTGCTTATCTCACTCAAATAAGCATGTTAGTCAAACCAACATCAAAACTTGAGTCATTTGGTGAAGTTCAGATTTTGGTCTAGTTAAGTGATTAACTCGCGAAGATAAGCATTTTAATCCAACCAGCATTAAAAATTAAGTCATTTGGTAAGGTTGAGATTTTTGCCTTCTGAACTGCTCAACTCGCTGAAATAAGCATGTTATTCAAAACAACATCAAAAATAGAGTCATTTGTTGAAGTTGAGATTTTTGACTTCTGA
>NW_025974349.1:0-8540 GCF_021869965.1 Rhincodon typus
CTGCTCCTATGATGCTGCTTGGCCTGCTGTGTTCATCCAGCTCTGCGACTGGTTATCTCAGATTTTCCAGCATCTGCAGTTCCTACTATCTCCTAACAAATTAGAGTATGCTTTAAAGCTAGCTAGGAATAGAAAAACACAATAAGAGTTTCTAGAGATATGCAAAAAGAAGAAACAAGTAACCAAATTAAAAGTTGGTGTTTTAGAAAGTGATTCTGGGGAATTAATAATGCAAATGAAGAAATGACAGATGAATTGAACAGATATCTTTTGTCTATCTTTACTGTGGAAGACAATAATAGCATCTCAGAGATTAATTAAAAGGGAGGGAAGAGCTTCTATCAATCATCAGGGAAAGAATATTTAGAGAAGTATTAGGCTGACAAGTCCTAAGGGATTTCATCCCAGGGTCTTAATAGAAGTGGCTGTTGAAGATGTAATGATTTTAATTTTCCAAAGTTCCCTCAGATCCTGGAAAGGTTCATTCTGATTGGAAAATACTGGCCACTTAGCTCAACATCTGTCACAAGAAAAATGCAAAACTCTATTATTAAGAAGGCCAGAGCAGGGCATGTAGACAGAGTCAGCATAATTTTCTGAAAGGGGAATTGCATTGTAAAGACCATTTTATTGTTCTGTATTTTTAGTTGTGGACTGAAAAGGGAAAAAAACTGTTTTAAAAATCAAGGGTTGCTGCTATTTTAAAAACAAGTAACTTGATGCTCATCACAAGCATTGTTTACACAGCTGCTTGTTCAAGCAGTAGTGGAAGTGTAATTTGCAGAAGAACAGGAGCTGAGGGGTCTATACAAATGGAGATTTAGCCAGCAAACAGCAGTGATTAGTCTGTGGATAGGTAACCAGTAGAAGATGACAAGGGCCTTCTCCCTGCCAATAACGATGTAATTTGTTCTTAGGAAGAGCATGGAGCTGTGAACAAGTTAGGCAGAAACCATCTGATCTCCACCAGCTCAGGAGCTCTCTCTATTCTCTGTAGTAAAAGATACTTTAGGCCTGAAGAAAACCAATTTATTTTTCCTTTAGCAGTTGCAGAAATCTGTGACCTTCAGTTAACAAATCAGAGACATTTTATAAGAGTGAGCTAGGCACACTATGCTTTCTGCAAACTACTGATGGAGCTGATCAAGTTCGAAGGCCATTGCTGCTAAACTGGCTCTGAAGCAGGTGGTACGGGAACCAACAAGTAGGAAAAACATACTTCATCTCTTCCTCATTAATCTGCCTGCCACAGAAGCATCTATCCATGACAGTATCGGTAAGAGTGACCAACGCACAGTCGCTGTGGAGACAAAATCCCGCCTTCGCTTTCAGAATACCTTACAGTGTGTTGTGTGGCACTATCACTGAAATAACTCAGACAGACTTCAAATGGATCCAGCAATTTACGAGACACTGGAGTTGATTAGCAGCAACAGATTATATTCAACCATAATCTGTAACCTGACATCCCCACTCTACCACCAAGTTAGGAGATTCATCAACCCTGATTCAACAGAGAGTGCAGCAGGGCATGCCAGGAGCAGTGCCAGGCTATCCAAAGATGAGGTGGTAACCAGGTGAAGCTGCAAAACAGGATTAGTTGTGTGCCAAACAGCAGAAGCAGTATGTACTAGATAGGGCTAAGTGATCGCGCAGCCAACCAAAGTGCTGAGCAAACTTCTTAACAACTGCAATCCATTTGGTGTAGGTTCACATGCAGTGTTTTTAAATTTTATAGATTCTGGAATGATTACTGTGGATTAGAAGGTGACAAATGTCACCACACTATTTGCGAAAGAACAAACCTTGTTGGCCTTACATTAGTAATAAGGAAAATGATGGAACCTACTATAAAGAACTGAGATAAATAGACACCTAGTTAATAATAAGGTGCAGAGCTAGATAAACACAGCAGGCCAAGCAGCTGTTAAAGCAGGGTCAGTGGACAGGAGGCTAGTTACAAAAATTAAAGCACATGGGAGAGGAGGTAATATACTGACAAGGATTAATCGTTGCTAACAGCCAGAAAACAGACAGAAGGAATAAATGTTTCAGGGATAGTAGGAACTGCAGATGCTGCAGAATGTCAGATAACAAGGTGTAGAGCTGGATGAACACAGCAGCCAAGCAGCATCAGAACAGCAGGAAGGCTGACGTTTCGGGCCTAGATCCTTCATCAGAAATGGAGGAACAGCAACTCATATTCCGCTTGGGAACACTGCAGCCCCATGGTATCAATGTGGACTTCACAAGCTTCAAAATCTCCCCTCCCCCTACCGCATCCCAAAACCAGCCCAGCTCGTCCCCGCCTCCCTAACCTGTAGAGCTGGATGAACACAGCAGGCCAAGCAACATCATAGGAGCAGGAAGGCTGACGTTTCGGGCCTAGACCCTTCATCAGAAATGGTGGAGGGGAAGGGGTTCTGAAATAAATAGGGAGAGAGGGGGAGGCGGATAGAAGATGGATAGAGAAGATAGATGGAGAGGAAACAGACAGGTCAGAGAGGCGGGGATGGAGCCAGTAAAGGTGAGTGTATGTGGGGAGGTAGGGAGGAGATAAGTCAGTCCAGGGAGGACGGACAGGTCAAGGGGGCGGGATGAGGTGAGTAGGTAGGAAATGGGGGTGCGGCTTGAGGTGGGAGGAGGGGATAGGTGGGAGGATTGTGTTTCAGAGGGATCTTAACTAAACAGAGAAAATAGATACTATTTACTCTATATTGAAACATACTTTTCAGAGTAATAGACAGTGCAAACAGTCACTGCATTTTTATTTCATGATTTATATCGAGACCATACCTGGGTTACATACTGCATTTCACTTTATTTCAAAGGGAATGGAGTATAAAAGTAGGGATGTTTTGCTAAAACTATAAAAGGCGATAGTCAGACCACAGCTGGAATACTGTGAACGGTTTTGGCCCCATAGCTAAGGAAAGATATACTGACATTGGAGACAGTCCGGAGAAGATTCACTGACTGATCCTGGGTATGGAGGGACTGTCTTAGGAGGATGATACACTTTGTACAACGAACTGTGTGTTTTGTTGTTGTAAGTTGTATCATTGACTTACAATGATCCAGATGCAAATCCTTCAGAATTCTGACTGATAGGATGTTTTGACTAGCTCCTGTGTCAACTTTGGTTTTGAGCATATGTTTGCAAATTTTCTTTGAGCACATGATGTCATTGGTATCTAATTTGTTTGACTTTGTCCCATCAATTCAGTAAATTGGGCCTATATTCACTGGAACATAGAAGAATTCTTCAGGATTCTCAGGAGATTTGATAGGGTAGATGTGGAGAGGCTGTTTATGGGAGACTCTAGGACCAGAGGGCATCATCTCAGAATAAGGGGTCACACATTTAAGACAGAGATAAGGAGGCACTTCTTCTCTCTGAGGGTTGTGAATCAGTGGAATTCTTTACTGCAGAGGGCTGTCGAGAATGGGTCATTAAGTATATTTGAGGTTTTTACAGACAGATTTTCACCTTTAGAGGTGAATGCCCTCACATGAAATACACCAGTACAAACACTCAGGACATTGACAGTGAGAGCTCAGCCTTCTGTGATCATGTAAATCCCACAGGACCTTGTGCATCATCAGAGCAAATTGGAAAATCGCAGACAACCACAACCAAACCTGATGTTCAATCCAGCTGCAATCTCCAAGATTGAAACAGTGCTTGTACAAATTATTTATGAGCATACTGAACATTCAGCACCAGTCAAAAATTCAAGCCTACGAGATTCTGTGTAACTATTGGATGCCTGAATCAGTACTTTCTGCTGATGGATGCCATAAATTTAAGGGTAATTGCAGTTGTCAGTGACACATTCGTCTGGAATTGATTTAGAAATGCTACATGTCTGTGGACTGGTAGCACAATTTGTAATGTACAAAATAAATTTAACCATCCATCAGAAATCATTTTTTAGATCCATTCACAGGGTAGGGGTGCCACTGGCAAGTGCAGAATTTATTGCCCATCCTTAATTGACAGAGTCTAAGGAGCACCTCCCCCACACTCCAGTTAGGGAGGTGCAGCGTCTTGGTTTGATTGCCACAATGCAAGGGTGTGAAATTCCCAGAGAATGTCTCAGCTATCCTCGCTGGAACATTACAGAAATTGTACTTAGCTTGCATCATGTGATTGAAGGTAGTCATAGTTTTGTCCATTTTAAAACTTAAACAACAAAATATAGCTTTTAAAACAACTTGCAATCTCTATCCATGTTTTGTGGACAGGAGACGGTCAATGTAGGAGGGACCACCACCGCAGTCTTTGTGGAGATGAAGACACATCTTCACAGTGAGGACACATCCACTCTATCACGTATCATGCCTCTATCCCTGTGCTCAATGGGATAGGTTTAACACAGATCCAGCAGCTTGTGAGTAGGAGATGATGAGGTACTGCGGCCATTAGAAGGAGCAAAACTAAATTCAACCACAATCTATAGCCTCATGGCCCAGCTTGTCTCCCACTCCATCTTTACCAATAAATTAGGGGAGCAACAAATGAAGGCCACGGGCCCTGACAACATTCCAGCAATAGGAATAATGACCAGTGCTCCAAGCCAAGCTGTTCTAGAAACAACTACTTATCATAGAATGCCTACAGTATGGAAACAGGCCCTTTGGCCCAACAAGTCCACACTGAACCTCAAAGCATCCCACCCAGACTCATCCCCCTATAACCCACCTAATCTACACATCCCTGAACACAATGGGCAATTTAGCATGGCCAATCCACCTATCCTGCACATCTTCGGACTGTGGGAGGAAACCAGGGCGCCCAGAGGAAACCCACGCAGACACGGGGAGAATGTGCAAACTCCACACAGACAGTTACCTGAGGATGGAATCAAACCCGGGTCCCTGGCGCTGTGAGGCAGCAGTGCTAACCACTGAGCCACCGTGCCGCCCCCTACGTATGTTAGAATTAATTCAAGAGCAGCTGTTCAGAATAGAATTAAGAGTCACATGGAAAAATGTTTATTGATTCAGAAGAGTTAGTACGGATTTGTGAAGGGAACATCATGCCTAAGTAACTTGCTGAAGTTTATTCTAGACGTAACAGAAAGGGTTGATGAGGACAAGGCTGTTGGTGTGGTGTGCATGGACTTTCAGAAGGAATTTGAAATTGTGCCATGCAACAGTCTTGTGAGCAAAGTATCATGGCATAAAAGGAACAGTAGCAACGTGGACACAAAATTGGTGAAATGGTAGGAAACAGAGAGTAATGATCAATGGATATTTTTAAAGCTAGAGGATTGATTGTAGTCAAGTTCCTTAAGTGTCAATATTGGGACCCCTCCTTTTCATATATGTGTAAATGACCTGAATTTTGCTGTGGAGGGAGAAATTTCAAAATTTGCAGATGACACAAAACTTGGACAACTTGTCAACTGTGAGGAGGACAGTGTGGAACTTCAAAAGGACATTGACAATTGGACGGAGTAATCACCTCCCTAAGGACATTGTGGGTCAACCTACCATGTGGACTGCAACGCTTCAAGAAGGCAACTTACCACTACCTTCTCAAGGGACAACTAGGTATGGGCAATGAGGTGCTGGCCAGCCAGTGATGCCCATAATCCAGGAGTTAGGCATCAGATAAAGTTAAATGTGGTCAAAAACAGAAATTGCTGGATAAGCTCAGCAGGTCTGGCAGTATCTGTGGAAAGAAATCAGAGTTAACATTTTCGGTCGAGTGACACTTCCTCAGATTTCTCCCCACAGATGCAGCCAGGCCTGCTGAGCTTATCCAGCAATTTCTGTTTTTGTCTCTGATTTACAGCATCTGCAGTTCTTTCGGCCTTTATTAAGGTAAATGTGGAGAAGTGTGAGTTGATACACTTTGTACAAAGAACTGTTTGTTGATAAACATAACAGATTATGCCAATATAGTCATATTAGTTAATTGATGGAATCAGATCTCTAAGGTGCAGTGCAGCATCACTTTTAAATTTTTCTTGGTGTTCAGTGTGTGTGGGTACAATTGTGGCAAGTCCAGGACTGACTCAATTCAAGCATTCTTCTGTCTCTTTTCCTGCAATTGGTAGCTTAAGAGATTTAATGAATAATCACACAATTGAGATTTGTGTAATGCCAGCAATCCTACGATTGTTGGTGGGCTCACAACTGCCTGGTAAAATACTGGTGGTTTGTATACAAAATTAACATAGTTGCATTTCAGTATGAATAAACCAAAGCAAGGGACAAGTATCCCGTTATAAGCAGAATATTCTGTTGTTGTAAGTTGTATCATTGACTTACAATGATCCAAGCGCATATTATTGCTTGCACTTACACAGGTCTCTGGCACGCTCTTGTTTGTTGCTGCCAACATATTGTACTTTTGTCATGTTGAAGCCTCTGGTCGCATCTCCGGAATCAGATCGCTCATCCTTTTACACCACACATTGAGTCAGTCCTTGACTTACAACACAGCTTACTTGGCTCTCTGCATGCTAGCTACCGTACCAAGGCTGGAAATTGCACCAAATGATCACAAATGTTGTCTAATCACAATGGTTTCATATTTTCTGCCATCTTTTAGCAGTGTGTCGATGCCATGATCTTTGTTTTTCTTCAAGAGGTGCTCGGAGAAAATTTTGATGGGTGATGAATCTATAACCAGCTTAATAATGCATGCAAACAGATAATTTCTGAGAAATCAGTGTTTGCCCTTAACACAGAACATACTGGCAAACTGGTCATTTAACTCCTGTGGCTGTTGGCTGTAGGACAACAGGTCTGGGCAATAAACTCTGTTGATCACAAAGTTGATCCTCCAACATTTGCCAAAGCTGCGTACAATTTCTCTTCAGGCATGGCTCAAAATGTTGACTTTGTGCAATCCTTTAATTCCAAAGGTTAGCTTTATTTTAATCTGTTTGACTATCCAGTTCTGCAATGACGAAATCTAAAAGGCACAGTTCCATCCTTACAAATAGGAGGAGAATTGTGGCCTTCTTATTCATGCTAAGGAATTTGGTAGTCATCTTCCCGATGTTCCCTGCCCTCTGCAAATGTAGTGGAAATTAGGGTCCTCTTTAAAACAGCATGCTCTTAGTATTCCACGTTAGTACTTAATGTGTGGCATGAGACCTCACTTAACTGTATTACAGTAGTAACTAGCCTCTACAAACATAAAGAAAAAAATCATCAAGTGCCACACCATAATGAATACAGTATTTTGAAAAATAAGAAGTTTTGTTCTTGGAATGAAAACTAATCTTCAAATGGATGTGGACAATGAGACAATAGTCATCTGATGTCATGAGTAGCTGTGTCATGGTCATTGGCCGAAAGGATTCAGACAATTGATTGACACAGTATTTAATATACCAGTTCCTAGAAATAGGCAATATCAACCTGTGCTCAGGGGCAAAGGTCATCCTTTTCGGGGATCTTCTCCACTTGGAAGATAGACCACAAGAGGAGGAGGAAGACCCAGGCACCCTAACAATTTGGGTAAAGAGCAGGATGCTGCCTTCACAACTTCAATAAAACCAACACATTTAATGCCAACAGTCTGTTTGTCCTCTGGTACCAGGAAACCATTCTCAATTGTCACAATTGTATACATTCTTTATCTAATTAACTAATTAATTAGGTTAATTAATTAGATACCGTACAGAGGGAGCCCGGGCATCCTTGCACATCAGTCACTGAAAGGAGATAGGCTGTTGGAGCAAAGCAAATGGTATATTGGTCTTCATTGTAAGAGGATTTGAGTTCACTAGTAGAAATATCATCCTGCAGTTTTGCAGGGCCTTGGTGAGACCACATTTAGACGATATCCATGGAGAATGTTACCCCTTGCTGGGGAGTCTTGAACAAGGGACATGGTCTTAGGATACAGAGTAGATCATTTAAGATTAAAATGAGGGAAAATGTCGTCACTCAAAGGGGAGTGAATCTGTGGAATTCTTTACCACAGGACATTGTGGAGATCAAGTCACTGAATATATTCAAGAAAGAGATAGATCATTTTTAGATTTTAAAGATATCAAGGGATACTGGGAAATTGGCATTAAGATAGAGGTTCAGCCATGATCATATTGAATGGCAGAGCAGGCTCGAAGGGCTGAATGGTCTATTTCTGATTCCAGTTTCTATCCGTCCAGCTCGATTCGCAATAAACAACTGCACCTCCCAGTCGCGAACCATTTCAACTCCCCCTCCCATTCCTCAGACGACATGTCCATCCTGGGCCTCCTGCAGTGCCACAACGATGCCACCCGAAGGTTGCAGGAACAGCAACTCATATTCCGCTTGGGAACCCTGCAGCCCAATGGTATCAATGTGGATTTCACAAGTTTCAAAATCTCCCCTCCCCCTACCGCATCCCAAAACCAGTCCAGCTCGTCCCTGCCTCCCTAACCTGTTCTTCCTCCCACCTATCCCCTCCTCCCACCTCAAGCCGCACCTCCATCTCCTACCGACCAACCTCATCCCGCCCCCTTGACCTGTCCGTCCTCCCTGGACTGACCTATCCCCTTCCTAACTCCCTACCTACACTCACCTTT
>NW_025974350.1:0-8540 GCF_021869965.1 Rhincodon typus
AAAGACACTCAGGTGACTATGCTTTGAATAGAAGTAGAGGACAGGAATATGTTGCTTGGAAAGGGTGATAGTCTATATTTCCAATCATAAAATCCAGAATGATTTTAACTTTTTCTTAGAGTTTTATCAACTTAAAATGCTGTCTTTTGAAGTCATGTGAATCTGCACATGCAAATTCTTCTGCTTACTTGCAGTATGAAGTCTACTTCTATTCAAAGCATAGTCACCTGAGTGTCTTTTGTTAAAAGCAAAATGAATAATCTCATGTTTACTGATGTCAGATTTTGGCTGACACTGGCAAACCTGTTACCCTGATTTCTCAATGTTGAAGCCTATCCGGATTTTATAAACCTTCACTAAACTTTCCATTTTTTTGCATGAAATTCCAACACCAGTCACCCCCGATCTCTGATATGAGGAACAGAAACTGCCTCAGGCCAGAAAACCTGGAATCTTAGCCACTTCCAGCAGCACAGTTAAAACTTCCCATAACTCCAAATCTATGCTCTTCATGCTAGCCAATTTTTAATGCAGTTGGCTACTCTCTACCTAATTTCCAATCTCGTAATCTCACTCGTGTCTGGATGGTACCTCATTATCCACTTTGGAATCTACGTTGGCCAGTTCTAACTAGTTTATCCGAATGCGTGGTCATTAAAACTTTAATTAGAGACTATGCTACTTGCCAACCACAAGGTTAAATGAACTGGTCTTTAATTTACCAAATAGTTACTGACTTTCTATAAAATAAACATTACCGTGAGGACATTTTGTTCTATGGCACACCCAATAATGTCCTGAAACTTAATTACTGGGCCTCAGCAATATCCTGTCTCTCTCCCCTGACTCGAGACTCTAGGATGTGTTTTGTCTTGCTTGGGGCTCACTAACTTATCCATCATTTTTCTTATCTCCTTCATAAACTCACTTGTCCACTTCCAGTCCCTTCCACATCCTTCTCTTTATGCAAGATCAGGCACTTCATAAATGAAAGCGACCATTTTTCAGATGATCCAGAACAGCATTGTATTTGGAATTTTATCCATGTTTCTTTTGATTAGAATACTATCACTTGGTAAATTCTACCTTTAACTGCACCATGAGTTTTCATTCTTTCTGAGGAGTTTCCATAGTTACCTTTATGATTGCTTGAGCTCATCCAAAGCTCTGATGTCGACCAAATCCTGTTCACTCATCGCCTCTTTGCAAGGTGACCTAGATTGTCTCCTCATTCAGCAATGCCTCAATTTTAAAATTCTAATCCTTTTATTTCAATCCCTCCATGATCTTACCCATCCCTAACTCTATGATGCTCTCAAACTTTACAATGACTTCCCCTCTCCCCATTCTCAAGGCCTCTGTACTCCTTCAATTTGGTCTTATGCATCTCCAATTATTATCATTCCTTGGAAATCATTTGTTGAGCTACCAAGCCCCAGCATCCTGTATCACCTTCTAAGCCTGTCAATCTCTTTCATCTTTTAAGCCAGTCCTTAAAACCAACCTCTTTCACCAAGGTCATTTGCTTTAATAGCTTCTACAGTGAAACTATATTTGACAATTCCTTTGCTCAACACCTGAGCAGTTTTACTGTGTTAACAGCACTACATAAATGCATGTTGATGTTGCCTGGTACTATAGAATCCCTACAGTGCAGGTAGAGGCATTTGGCCCATTGAGTCTGCACTGAACCTCCAAAGAACATTCCACCCAGACCACAACCTTGCAACCCATAACACCACATTCCTCATGGCTAGTTCTCCTAGCCTACACATCCATGGACACTACAGGCAAGTTAGCATGAACAATCCACCTAACCTGCACATTTTTGGATTGCGGGAGGAAACCTACGCAGACACGGGGAGAATGTGCAAACTCCACACAGTGACCCAAGGGTGGAATCAAACCCGGGTCCCTTGTGCTGTGAGGCAGCAATGCTAGCCACTGGGCCACCATGCTGCCCTGATCAATGTGGTCGACAATCCAACTTATAAGCTGTACCCAGGACAAATGTATGAAGTGACTCTGTAAAAGTCTTGGTCCTAGTAAAATATCCAGGTCAGAGGTGTTCAGGGCCCATTTATTATGTAAAATGCAATAATGTCTTAAACTAAATTGTAAGAGACTCTAACTGTTCAGAGAAAGGAATTAAGGCTAACATATGCCTGGCTCTTTTCTCACCACCTGAAAAAATTCTTGATATATTCCACCATAGGGCCCTAAGACATAGGAACAGAAGTAGACCATTCAGCCCATCAAGCCTGATTGATCACACACAAGGGAAACGACCTATCACCATCCACCCTGTCCAGCCCCCTAAGAATGGTTCTGTGCTGCAGCTTTCTGCAGATTTTCTCCACTTAAACGATATTCATCTGTCCTATTCTTCCGTCAATGTACAAAAACAGTACTGTTGAGGGTCAGTGTGGACCTCATGGGCTGAATGGCCTGTTTCCGCACGGCCGGGATTCTATGATTTAGGACAGCATTACGGGAATGCTGCACTGCTGGAAACTCAGTCATTCTGAATGAGAAATTAAACAGGATCAGTCCTCTCAGATGGACATAAAAAATCTCAAATCTTTTCAAAGGAGAGCAGAAGCGTTTTCCCTGATGTCCTGGCCAATATTTATCCTTCAACCAGCATGTCTAAAAAAAGTCATCATTATAACATTGCTCCTTCTGTATGAATTGACTGTTACATTTCCATTGCATCAGTGACTGAACTTCAAAATCTATTTAATTAGGACGTCTCAAAGCTGTGAAATGCAGTTCTTGGTTTCTTTTTATTTAATTGTATAATATGACCTTTTGTACTATGGAATTTTACCTTGGCATTAAAAGTCCATTCACGGCAAAAAAAACCTTTTGATTGGGAACCAAAGGACAACAATTGAAGCCAACTGGTCAACTAAGCAGATGAAGAAAATATGTTTCAGGCAGTGAGTTGTTATGATCTGCAATGCACTGCTTGAAAGAATGTTTAGAATTTGGCTCAATAACAAATTTGAAAAGGGAGTTTAATAACTATTTGAAAATTTTAGAATTGCAGGTTAATGGGGAAAGTGCAAGGGGACAGTGTCTAATTCTACAGGTGCTCCGATGTCCCTACAGAGGCAAGTTGGGTCAAATGTCCTTCCTCTTCCCTATATACTAAACCTTTGCACAGCACAGTTTCAAGGAAATACAATGGGGACAGTCACACGTTGCAATCATCTCCACAAATGAGGCAGTTCTGCTAATTAAACAGCCATCAGCTACTTTGCACCGTGCCTCATCACGACACCAGCACACAAAACCAGTTCTTCCAGATAAACACACCCCACACAAAACTTCAACTAATACCAGGTTCAATTGGTATTCAGGAGGGTAAGACACTGGCATAGCAGACTGAATGGACTGTGCTCACAAACACGCCGATACTAATCAGCTGAACTTCAGTAGCCTTTCTTACAGGTTGCCTGGAGTCCAGCTTTTGGACTGCATAGTTTTGATGGAACTGCACTCAAGCAGCTTAAAAACTGATCTGCCTTGGCACACAGTGGGGTCAACCAGAGAGGAAGTGTCGAGGGAAGCGGCGAGGGAAGCTTCTGAAGATTTGCATTTGCTCATACAACTATAGTCCTGCTTTCGGTGAGAGAGGGCAACTTACCAAAATCCAAAATAAAATCACTGGTTGGCTTTTCTTTACACACTTCTGCCATTTTAAAGTGGATGATCCAAAAAATTAAATGTGGTTCTGTAATAACTGGGAGGTGGGTGTGGGAATGGAGTGAGTATTAATGAGATAAAGGTTTTTTTGTGGTTTTTATAACTTTAAGGATTGTTTCCCACTGAGCAAAGGAGGTCATGGAAAGATTTAGGAAAAGTATTGCATTTTGGTAATAGAAACAAGGACAGGACTTATCCAATTAATGGTGGGGCCCTGGGTGGTGTTGTAGAACAGGGAGACCGAGGGGTTCAGATACATAATTCTTTGAAATTTGTGTCACAGACAGACAGGGTGATTAAGAAGGTGTTTAGCATACTTGCCTTCATTGTTCAGACTTTTGAGTATAGGAGTTGAGATATCATGTTGAGGTTGTACAGGACGTTGTTGAGGCCACTTTTGGAGCACTATGTGCAGTTCTGTCACCCTGTTACAGGAAGGACATTATTAAATTGAAGAGGGTTCAGAAAATATGTACCAGGATATTGCCAGGAATGGAGGGTTTGAGGTATAAAAATAGACTGGAAATGCTGGGTCCTTTTTCACTGGAGAGTAGGAGGTTAGGGGGTGACCTTATTGAGATTTATAAAATAATGAGGGGCATAGATAAGGTGAATGAAAAGGGTCTTTTCCCTAGGGTGGGGGAGTTCAAAACTAAGAAACATATTTTTAAGGTGAAAGGAGAAAGATTTAAAAAGGACATGAGGAGCAACTTTTTTGTACAGAGAGTGGTTTGTGTGTGGAATGAACTTTCAGAGAAAATGGTGCGAGAGGGTACAATTAACATTTAAATGACATTTGGACAAGTTCATGAATATAAAAGACTTTAAGGGATATAGGACAAACGCAGGCAGATGGGACCAGTTAAGTTTGGGAACATGGGTCATCATGGACTAATTGGACTGAATGTTGTGTGACTTTATGACTTCTGAGAGATGTTGACAGTTTCTTCCTGACAAATGTGAATTATCACTTGTCTATTGGCAGGAGGGTCAGTAACCAGAGAACACAGATTTAAAAAGGACTGACCAAAGAATCAGAGAAATGAAAATGGAGAATGCATTTTTTGAAGCAAAGTGTCACTAATTATTTAGAACTCACTGCCTGAATAAAACAGATTCAACAGGAACTTTTGAAAGGGATGTGTACAAATACTTGTAAAGGAAACAATTGCAGGAATAAAAGCATAAAAACATAGAAAATAGGAGTAGGAGTAGGCCATTTGGCTCATTCAATACAATCATGGCTGATCATCCAATTCAGTCTCCTGTTCCCTCTTTCTCTCCATATCCTTTGACCTATTTAGCCCAAAGAACTATATCTGACTCCTTTGAAACATTTGACATTTTGACCTCAATTGCGTTCTGTGGCAGAGAATTCCACAGACTCACCTCTCTCTGGGTGAAGAAATTTCTCCTCATCTCAGCCCTTAATGACCTACACAATATCCTTAGACAATGACCTCTTAGTCTGGACTCCCTGGTCATTGGGAACATCCTTCCTGCATTTATCTTGTCTAATCCTGTTAGAATTTTATAAATTTCTATGAGGTTCCCTCCCCATCCTGCCCAGGTGATATAGTCCTAATCGATCCAATTTCTCTTTTTACATCAGTCTCTCCATCCCAGGAATCACTCCAGTACTACAGGAAAAAGCAGGGAGAGTGGGACTAATTGGATAATTCCATCAAAGGGCCAATGACTGACTGCATTCATAAAGTGCTGTTTCATTCAATGATAAACTAGTTGAAATTGCTTGTAAACACACTATCTGCCCTTTGCAACTATTGTAGCTTTAAGTCCAGTGACCCACCAGTATTATTACCACCCTCCAAGTTAACCATCCTCCTGACTTGGAACTATACCCTTCGCTGTCACTGAGGTCAAAAGCATGAAACTCTCTCCCTAAAAGCTCTGTGGGTGCCCCTATGCCCCGTGAACTGCAGCAAATCAGCGTTACCACCTTTTCCAGGGCAGTTAGGGATGGGAAGGGCTGGCCCAGCCAGGAACGCTTACATCCCAAGAATGTATGAAAGGAAACAGAGGATTGGAGGCATCGTTCCACCTTGTGACTTTTAAGCTGTGCTTTCTGACTTTGGTTTCACCTCTGAGGGGAGTCACGTTCCAACTTACCACTTTCCTGGTTCAGCAAGCGACCATTGGAGTTGTACCACTGAATCTGCGGCTCAGGGTTGCCACTTACATTGCAGTTCATCGTCACGCTGACTCCCTCTTTCACTATGATGTGATCCAGACGGGAGGTGATGAACGGCACCCATCCAGCCTCCTGCTCCGTCATGTTTCCGCTACTGCCATTTCCATGCTGGGCAACGACACACAGCCAGCAGCTGATGGTCAGCAGGAAGAACCTGCTGTGCAGTCTAATCAGCACAGACATCTTCCTACCAGGTTTCTACTTGGATTTGCTTGCCATTAAACATGTGCGTAAGGGATACCTTTTCCCCATGTTAAGATGCACGCAGCGTTTCCACTTGGTTACGGGCTATGGCTTGCAAATTTGAATGAGCCACGTTCAAAATCGATGCAACCTAGAAATTAAAAAAAAACTTTCAAGTGGGTGCAAGAACAGAGAAGCATGCTGTGCACAAGTATTTGAAGGTGACATGACAAGTGAACATTAACAGCGAACAAAGCCTATGGGATCCTGGGCTTTATAAACAGATGCACAGAATACAAAAGCCGGAAAGTTGCATAGAAGCATAGAAAATAGGTTCATAAAATCCCACAGTTCAGACCAGGCCCTTCAGTCTATCATGTCTGCACTAACGACGACAACTACTCTAACCTAGTCACACTTTCCAGTACTTGACCCATAGTTTTGAATATTAAACCTAAAAAAAAAGTTGGTTTGGCTCCAGCTAGAGAGCTGTGTCTTAATTCAGGTGCCATACTTGAACAAGGACATGAAGGATTTGGAGAACTTGCAGATGGGATTTGCCTGAATAGTTCAGGCATGCAGTTATGTGGACAAAACAAGGAAGCCGGGATTGTTCTTCTTAAGGCAGATACAAGAAGGAGGACCTGAACGAGATTGTACAGAGGTGTTTGAAATAATGAAGGGTTTAGGCAGAGTAAAAAAAAATTCCTACCATTGAGTGAGGTGTAGATATTCAGAGAGTACAGCATTGAAGTGACTAGCAAAAGAGCCAGAAACAACACAAGGGGAAAAAAATCAACTTGCATAACATGTGATAAGGTGTTGTAACACAGTGCTTGATTCAATGTTGCAGGGCAGCATAATGGTAGGTCTAAAAGAGAATACTTAAAGGGGATAACAATTTGAAGGAATGTGGAGGAAGGCCTGGAATTGTTCTTCAAAATAGCCAGTGTATATTCAATGGGGCTGAACAGCCTCATTCTATCCTGAACAATTTTAAGATATATATAGAAACACCTCAGAACTGAGATACCATTAAACCGAATCTAATTTCTTTCCACAGTGCCTGTTCCAAACTCTGAACAATTACTGTAGGTCTCTCACCAGAGACAGTGAGTGAAAGGACTTCAGATTTATTACAAAAGTTTGCTTTGATCTAATGCAACTACAAAAGAACTTCAGCATGTAAAACAAAGCATATCAAAGACCATAAAAAAGTGTGTTAAAGCTGTACTGACATGAAAAATATTGGCTATTTCAGTGGTATGCTATATAGCTAACATATGCAATGATCTATACCAGGTATTGGCTATATCAGAGGATATATTCAATTAGAAATATTGAAAGAATCTACAGTATAAATTGAGGCCATTCAGTTCCTTGTATCTGTGCTTACCAAAAAGAGCTACCTGTCAAATCCCATTTCCCAGCTCTTGATCTATAACCTTGTAGGTTATAGAACCTCAAGTGCATATCTAAATATTATGTGGCACATAGAACAGATTAGATATGCAACCTGATATGATAAATATGTCCCTATGGGAAGCATATGGTGACATTGCATTATCAAAGGGGCTATGTAAGATGCTGATACATATAAAGCATACATGACGATATTTTATATAGGTTATTCATAGGTTGTAGTAAATGCAAGCTTATGGAGGTGTTAAACAGCCTATTCCTTACCCTCTGTGTATAATGGGAAGCAGGTAGCGTTAGCTGACAGTAACGCAGGTTACTCACCAGCTGATCCCTGTCCTATACAACGGCAGTACTTTGTCCTCGTTCTCCTCTGCATGCATCAAGCTTCGGAAGACCAAGTTCCCCTCCTTTCAGTCTCTCATTGCACTCATTCTGTAATCATTCACCGTGCGTTTAGTAAGCATTTTTTTTTTAAAATTAGAGGTTAATTGATCCGATCCTGTCTAGCTGTGTCTCTATCTTTTTTTCCTAACTTGTTGCAATTTTGCTTTCTGCACCGAGCAGTCACCCCTTCCCCTCTCCCTCTAACTGGAGGAGCTGATACCCCTGGACTGGGTTTTTTTTAAAGTGACTGAGACGCGGCTCAGCGCTTCTGCTGCCTCCGCTACACACTCACTGACGGCACAGTCAGACCTGCCGCCCGGGACGCTGTATACAAACATCAGCGCCCAACCACCAGCGGCTGTGGCAGGGACCGCCCCGTAACCTGAATGACCTGCATCCTCACTGCGCGCAGAGCACCGCCCCGACCCGGGAATCTGATTGATCAAATGAGCGCACTCCTGCCCGCCCCTTCCAACCCTCGCCCTGGAAGCTGGGTATTGAAGATGCGCTACATGCCTGCCCAAGTTGTTGTCGGTGCGGTGTTGCGGGCACCAGGGTCTCTCAATCCATAATCCCACATAAAGGATTTGCATTTATGTAGCGCCTCAGGACCTCGCAAAGCAACCAA
>NW_025974351.1:0-8539 GCF_021869965.1 Rhincodon typus
GCCCTGTGTTACTGACTGTATCCCTACTGATGTTAATCCCTCTCCCTCACACTGTCACTCAGTAACCCTTCTCCCCCCCCAGCGCCCTGTGTTACTGACTGTATCCCTACTGATGTTAATCCCTCTCCTTTTAATTGGACACAGTAGAAGAGGCTTTCCTTCATATTAACGCTGGTGCTGTATCTGGGAGAGTTTGATGGAGACACTGTAGAGGTGCTTCATGTTCTGTCAGAGCTTTACTCTATATCTAACCCCATGCTGTCCCCATCCTGTGAGTGTTTAATGGGGGGGACAGTGTAGAGGGAGCTTTACTCTGTATCGAACCCCGTGCTGTCCCTGTCCCTGGGAGTGTTTGATGTGGTGAACAGGGTAGAGGGAGCTTTACTGTGCTGGATAGCTCCCTCCCTCCCTCCCTGTCTCTCTCTGTGTGTGAGTGTGTGCCAGGGTGAGACGGCAATCACAGCTGTGTCAGAGATTGCTGATGGCTGTAACCTCTGTTCCTGCGTGTTTTTGATCTGTGTGTTGTTCGCTTTCACTCCCAGTGGGCACCTCTTCACTTTGCTATCTTATTTGTTCAGGCACAGCGTCAAATATCCAGGACTGACATTTCAGAGCTCCCCAGCCATAAAAACACACAACTCCCTCTCACTCTCAACAGCTACACACTCTCAACTGCTGGGGAATGGTGACAGGACCTGCTACTCACTCCCTCGGCGCTGACTCTCCGACAGCGCCCCGCTCCCTCGGCGCTGACCCTCCGACAGCGCCCCGCTCCCTCGGCGCTGACCCTCCGACAGCGCCCCGCTCCCTTGGCGCTGACCCTCCGACAGCGCCTCGCTCCTTCGGGAGGTGGAGGAGGTGAGCGAGATGGGGAAGGCTGTGAGGGCTGGAGGAGGTACAGGGAGAAACCAGGAGTAGGCCCCTCAGTGTGCCTAGCCCTGGTCTGCCATTTTATGTGACCATTCCCGATTGTTCAGCTCAGTCTCCTGCTCCCCCCCACCCCATTACCCTTCGGAACTATATCCAATTCCAAACTAATGTGGCATGGGGATGGGAACCAAATGAGGAGGTTAGTGGACAGTAAGGAGTAACTAAAGCCTGTAAGGAACTAATTAATGAAGTCAGTGTGACTAAGGGGAAGAGTAGGCAGAGAGCAGATGATGAACGCAAAGGGACCGGTGGTCTGAGGTGCATTTGTTTTAAAGCGAGAAGTGTAGTAGGTAAGGCAGATGAACTTAGGGCTTGGATTAGTACCTGGGAGTATGATGTTATTGCTATTACTGAGACTTGGTTGAGGGAAGGGCAAGATTGGCAACTAAACATCCCAGGATATAGATGCTTCAGGCGGGAGAGAGAGGGAGGTAAAAGCGGTGGAGGAGTTGCATTACTGGTCAAAGAGGATATCACGGCTGTGCTGAAGGAGGGCTCTATGGAGGACTCGAGCAGTGAGGCAACATGGGCAGAGCTCAGAAATAGGAAAGGTGCGGTAACAATGTTGGGGCTGTACTACAGGCCTCCCAACAGCGAGCATGAGATAGAGGTACAAATATGTAGACAGATTACGGAAAGATGTAGGAGCAACAGGGTGGTGGTGATGGGAGATTTTAATTTTCCCAACATTGACTGGGATTCATTTAGTGTTAGGCGTTTAGATGGAGCAGAATTTGTAAGGAGCATCCAGCAAGGTTTTCTAGAGCAGTATGTAAATAGTCCAACTCGGGAAGGGGCCATACTGGACCTGGTGTTGGGGAATGAGCCCGGCCAGGTGGTTGAAGTTTCAGTAGGGGATTACTTTGGGAATAGTGATCACAATTCTGTAAGGTTTAGAATACTGATGGACAAAGATGAGAGTGGTCGTAAAGGAAGAGCGCTGAACTGGGGGAAGGCCAACGATAGCAAAATTCAGCAGGATCTGGGGAATGTGGATTGGGAGCAGCTGTTTGAGGGTAAATCCACATTTGATATGTGGGAGGCTTTTAAAGTGAGGTTGATTAGAGTGCAGGACAGACATGTCCCTGTGAAAATGAGGGATAGAAAGGGCAAGATTAGGGAACCATGGATGACAAGTAAAATTGTGAGACTAGCAAAGAGGAAAAGGAAACCATACATAAGGTCTAGGCAACTGAAAACAGACGAAGCTTTGGAAGAATATCCAGAAAGTAGGACCAATCTGAAACGAGGAATTAAGAGGGTTAAAGGAGTCATGAAATATCTTTAGCAAACAGGGTTAAGGAAAATCCCAAAGCCTTTTATTCGTACATAAGGAGCAAGATGGTAACTAGAGAAAGGGTTGGCCCAGTCAAGGGAAGTTATGTGAGGAGTCAGAGAAAATGAGTGAGATTCTTAATGAGTACTTTGCGTCGGTATTCACCAAGGAGAGGGACATGACAGATGTTGAGGTTAGGGATAGATAGTTGATTACTCTAGGTCAAGTTGGCATAAGGAGGGGAGAAGTATTGGGTATTCTAAAAGGCATTAGGGTGGACAAGTCCCCAGGTCCGGATGGGATCTATCCCAGGTTACTGAGGGAAGTGAGAGAGGAAATTGCTGGGGCCTTAACAGATACCTTTGCAGCATCCTTGAGCATGGGTGAGGTCCTGGAGGACTGGAGAATTGCTAATGTTGTCCCCTTGTTTAAAAAGGGTAGCAAGGATAATCTGGGTAATTATAGACCAGTGAGCCTGACGTCAGTGTTGGGGAAGCTGCTGGAGAAGATACTGAGGGATAGGATCTACTTACATTTGGAAGAAAATGGGCTTATTAGTGATAGGCAGCATGGTTTTGTGCAGGGAAGGTCACGTCTTACCAACTTGATAGAATTCTTTGAGGAAGTGACAAAGTTGATAGATGAAGCAAGGACTGTGGATGTCATATACATGGACTTCAGTAAGGCGTTTGATAAGGTTCCCCATGGTAGGCTGATGGAAAAAGTGAAGTTGCATGGGGTCCAGGGTGTACTAGCTAGATGGATAGAGAACTGGCTGGGCAACAGGAGACAGAGAGTTGTAGTGGAAGGGAGTTTCTCAAAATGGAGCACTGTGACCAGTGGTGTTCCACAGGGATCCGTGTTGGGACCACTGTTGTTTGTGATATACATAAATAATCTGGAGGAAGGTATAGATGGTCTGATTAGCAAGTTTGCAGATGACACTAAGATTGGTGGAGTAGCAGATAGTGAAGGGGACTGTGGGAAAATGCAGCAGAATATAGATAGATTGGAGAGTTGGGCCGAGAAATGGCAGATGGAGTTCAATCCAGGCAAATGCAAGGTGATGCATTTTGGAAGATCCAATTCAAGAGCGAACTATGTGGTAAATGGAAAAGCCCTGGGGAAAATTGATGCACAGAGAGATCTGGGTGTTCGGGTCCATTGTACCCTGAAGGTGGCAACGCAGGTGGATAGAGTGGTCAAGAAGGCATACGGCATGCTTTCATTCATCGGACGGGGTATTGAGTACAAGAGTTGGCAGGTCATGTTACAGTTGTATAGAACTTTGGTTCAACCACATTTGGAATACTGCGTACAGTTCTGTTCGCCACATTACCAAAAGGATGTGGATGCTTTGGAGAGGGTGCAGAGGAGGTTCACCAGGAAGTTGCCTGGTATGGAGAGCACTAGCTATGAAGAGAGGTTGAGTAGATTAGGATTATTTACATTAGAAAGACGGAGGTTGAGGGGGGACCTGATTGAGGTCTACAAAATCATGAGAGGTATAGACAGGGTGGATAGCAAGAAGCTTTTTCCCAGAGTGGGGGACTCAATTACTCGGGGTCACGATTTGAAGGTGAGAGGGGAAAAGTTTAAGGGAGATATGCGCGGAAAGTTCTTTACGCAGAGGATGGTGGGTGCCTGGAACGCGTTGCCAGCGGAGATGGTAGAGGTGGGCACGATAGCGTCATTTAAGACAGATACATGAATGGGCAGGGAGCAGAGGGATACAGATCTTTGGAAAATAGGCGACAGGTTTAGATAGAGGATATGGATTGGCGCAGGCTTGGAGGGCCAAAGGGCCTGTTCCTGTGCTGTAATTTTCTTTGCTCTCTTTGTTCATAAACGTTCCGTTTTCGGGCCCCGACCGATCTCTGTGGGGCAGGGAGTCCCATAGAGCTCCCCCCACTCTCCAGATGAAGACATTTCTCCCCCATCTCAGTCACACCCGCGCACTCCCCCCAACCCCCGGTTTGGGACTCCCCTCTCCCCCGTCAACAGGAACATCCTTCCTGTTTCTCCCCCTCTGTCCTGTTCGAATTTTACAGGTTCCTATCGGATCCCCTACCTTGTTTTTTCTAAAAACTCCGGTGAATGTAGTCCCTCATCGATCTGGTCTCTCTCCTTCTCCGTCAGTCCCAGGCATCTGTCTTACTCTGTAACCAGAACCGTCCTCCCTCAGGAAGGGAGACCCCAAAACTGACCCCACAATCCTCCAGAGAGGGGGTGGTCCCGCCCCTGTACAATCACAGCGAGACGTTCCCCCACCCCCCATCTCCCAGACTCCAACCCTCTCCCGATGGGAATCCAACGCGCCGTTAGCCCTTCCTCCCCGCCTGCTGCCCCTTAAGTAGGCCATTCGGCCCATCCGGTCGAGCCCCGCCAGTCCAACGAGAGCGCCGCTCACTACCGCAGACCGGTTTACTGGGCGATGTTACTCACCCACCGCCTCCCCCAATACCTCGGCCTTTCTCCCCGCCCAAGGTGCGAGGGAACACCGATTTTGGGGGAGGGGATTGGGGGCGGGGGGAGCGCAGCAGGAGTTTTGGCTGCACTGATCTGGGAATGCTAAACCCAACGCCAACAAAAGGCCTGAATGAACTAGGCCTTGAAATAGCGATGGAAGGTAGGGGGAGGCCTGGGCTACGTCAGGCGAGGGTTGGAGGGGGGGGGGGGGGGGGGGGGGGGGGGTGGGTGGGGGGGGGACGACTAAGCCACCGCTACGCAGAAAATATTATTTTGTCCGGAGACCGAAACCTTTCTGTTTTTTAACAACAAAAAAAAATTCTTATGTTGTGGAGACAGAGGTGACGATTATCTGGGAAGGGCTGGGCTTGTTTTGATTTTAAAAAAAGGGCAAATTTTCCCGTTTTCCACCCAGCCCCCTCCCTGTTCCCTGAGGAAAAGGCAGCCTTGATTATTTTTCTGTGAAGTGTTTTTGTGCGTGCGAGTGTGCAAGTGTGTGTGTAGACATAAAAGTGGTTGGTTGACGTCCAGTGGGACACTGTAAGGAAGCGATTGAGGCCTGTGTTTTTGATAACAGGCATTAGGCCTCCAGCCAAAATCGAGGAGGCCCAGACCCGGATTTTATCTGGTTATTTTTTTAGGCCCGACGTGCCCATCCCAGTAAAGGCAGACCATCACCCAATCAAAGTTCAATAAATCAGGCTCCGTCAGAGCAACTAGGCCAAGGCTGGGGGAGGGGGACAGGGTAGGAACTTCACTGGGGGAGGACGGGGAAAGACTTGGGGAGGCGGGGGGTGGCGTTGGGGGAAGGGGAGAGGCTGGACAGGGCCTTGCGGTCGGGAGAAGGGAAAGCAGGAGCACAGGCGAAACAATTTCGGGAAAAGGCCACTTTTGGAAGAGACGCTAAGGAGGCCTGGGGTCTTCCCCCACCACCACACCACCCCCCACCCCCCCAACGCGCACGGGTCCACCATGTTGAGGAGGAGCCGCAGGAGCTGAGGATAAGGAAGAGCAGGGGTGGGGTTGGGGGGGCAGTGTGTGGTTTCGGAGGTAAATAGATTTTGGTTGGGTGGGTTTGAGGAGAGGGGTGCGTTTGGTGGTGGGCCTAGGGGTCGAAAGCAGGAGGAGGCGACAGAGAAGGAATGAAAGGGAGAGGCGGAAAGGTTTAGGGAGAGAATTCCAGAATGTAGGGCCGTTGCAGCCTCATGTTTCTACCACATTCCACAACCACCCACCACCCACCAAGGCAGCTGAGAGCATGGCCCCCGATGGAGGAGCGATGGGAATTGGGGTGGGGGCGGAGGGGGCGGCGGGAAGCTAGCGAGGCCAGAATTGGAGGAACACAGAAGGTCGTAGGAGGAGACAGAGATAGGGAGGGGGTGTAGGGGGGTGGAGGAGGTGACAGAGATAGGGAGGGGGTGTAGTGGGCTGGAGGGGTTGACAGAGATAGGGAGGGGGTGTAGGGGGCTGGAGGAGGTGACAGAGATAGGGAGGGGGTGTAGGGGGATGGAGGGGGTGACAGAGATAGGGAGGGGGTGTAGGGGGATGGAGGGGGTGACAGAGATAGGCACGCGGTGTAGGGAGCTGGAAGAGGTGGGAAAGGGGCAGGGAGGCTGTGGACTACATGGGGAATGGGGGAACTGGCTTCCACGGGTATTGGGGGGGGGGGCCTGAAAAGGGGGCTCTGTCCCAGGGTCGAAACCTTGGAGTGAAACGTCGACCTGTTAACTTTGCGACTTTCTTTCTGCCTGTAGCTAATCTCCATAGAAGTTTAAACATTCTCCAAGCTGTGAGCTGTTAGACTCTGGCCGAACGCCCCCGTTTCATCACCATACCTCATGCGCCACGATCAAAGCATTTCAGTTTCGCTAATCGTCCTTGGAATCACGGTGCCAACAGTTCCCCTGGCACTTGGCTGTCTCTGGGTATACATTCCCTGCCAATCTGCCCGCATACTCTCCGACACGCCGTGCCCCTCAGAATACAGCCGGGAGCCCCCTTTTCAGACTCCCCCCACCTCCGCCCCCCCCAGCCCAGACCCCATGTTCCCTGTCTCTGGGGGTGGGGGTGGTGGTGGTAGTGGATTCCTGCCCCACTGGGACTGCCGCTGTGATGCGATGTGTTTGAAAACTATTTTTGGGCTCAGCAAAGGAAACTGTGCGCTCCTCCATCCCCAGGTTATTGATTTACCTTTTCACCTCTATCTGCATTTTTTAACTTCAGAGAACATGCGAGAGCACCCAGCAGCTAATGGATAAGATGTGGTTTGGGAGAGATTACAGACAGACAGAGAGAGAGAGTTTGGAAAACAGAAAACTGGACATATTAAGAGAGAGACAGAGAGAGCTAGAGAGAGAGAGAGAGTGTGTGTTTAAGACAGAGACAAGGAGAGTGTTTGTGTGAGAGAGTGTATGTGTGTGTGTATGAGAGAGAGACACTGTGAGAGAGAGAGAGACAGAGAGTGTGTGTGTGTGTGAGAGAGACGGACTGTGAGAGAGAATGTATGACAGGGAGAGACAGAGTGTGTGTGTGAGAGGGAGACAGACAGAGAGAATATGTGTGTGAGAGAGAGAGAGAGACAGAGAGTGTGTGCGAGAGAGACAGAGTGTGAGAGAGAATGTGAGAGAGAGAGAGAAAAACAGAGAGTGTGTGAATGAGAGAGAGAGAGACAGACAGACAGAGTGTGTGTGTGACAGAAAGACACAGTGTGAGAGAGATAGTAAGAACTGCAGATGCTGGAGTCTGAGATAACAAGGTGTAGAGCTGGATGAACACAGCAGGCCAGGCAGCATCAGAGGAGCAGGAAAGCTGACGTTTCGGGTTTTCTGAAGAAGGGTCCAGACCTGAAACATCAACTTTCCTTCCCCTCTGATGCTGCCTGGCCTGCTGTGTTCATCCAGCTCTACACCAGAGTGTGAGAGAGAATATGTGTGAGAGAGAATATGTGTGAGAACAAGAGAGAGAGAGAGGGACAGTGTGAGAGAGGGAAACAAAAGAGTGCGTGAGAGACAGAGAGAAGGTGTGAGAGAGTGTGAGATAGTGTGTGTGTGAGAAAGACAGAGAAAGAGTGTGTGTGTGTGAGAGAGAGAGAGAGAAAGACAGAGAGAGAGTGACCCCTGAGAGAGGTGAGACGTAGATGGAGACTTAGAGAAAGAATATGAGAGAGAGAGAAAGAGATTGAAAGAGAGGGAGAGAACTGGAGGATTGAGAGAGAGTGTGTGTAAGACAGAATGTGAACAAAACACATCACACACTATTATCTGTTACCCAGTGTTAACTTGCATTTGCCACTGACCTGCCCAGTTCTCCAGAGAGATCAGAACATGTGAAGGGTAACCTACGCTCCCCACTCTCTGAGGTTATGTCAAATCCCTGTCCCGGTCATATCTCGGGATTCGCATTGGAAGGAGTCTGCTGCATTTCTCTAGCACCTTGCACATCCTCGGGGCATTCTGGAGCACTCAAATTGGACGCTTTCTTCCTGTAGTACAGCAAATGAAGCAGTTGCTTCAGGCACAGCAAGATCCCACAAGTAGGGAGATGTGATTAAATGAGATGTTAATTACTTATTAAAAGTTGTTTGTTGGGTGATATATATCAATCCAAAGAGGGTAAATCTCCCACCCTTTGCCTCCCCATTCTACTGCGCCTCACACTGACCCTCCGACAGCACCCGCTCCCTCGGCGCTGACGCTCCGACAGCGCCCGCTCCATCGGCGCTGACGCTCCGACAGCGCACCGCTCCCTCAGCACTGAGATGTTTGAGCAGGAAGGGGAATGGAGGAGTTATATTCGAGGCTGAGAGAGAGATGTTTAATCAGGAAGGGGGATCGAGGGGTTATATTCGAGGCTGAGAGAGAGAGA
>NW_025974352.1:0-6689 GCF_021869965.1 Rhincodon typus
TTCTTTCCCGAGCTCTCTGGCCTCCATTTCTTTCTCCACAGTTAAAAGTGATGCAACATATTCCTTTGATATCTCTCTCATCTCCTGAGGTTCAATGCAAAGATGACCTCTTTGATCTTTACAGGGCCCTCCTTGCTCTCTAGTTGCTCTCTTGCTTTTAGAACGTCTTTGGATTATCCTTAACCTTATCTATCAAGGCAATTTCATGTTACTGTCTGCCTTCCTGATCTCCCTTTTAAGAATGCCCCTGCGCTGTTTATACCGTTCAAGAGATTCATTTGAACCCAGTTGTTTATCTCTGATATGATGATTTTTTATTCTTGGCTAAAACCTGAATATCTTTTTCATTCATTGTTCTCTAATCCTACCAGCCTTACCTTTCACCGCAACAGGAACATAATGACGCTGAAGTTTTGTTATCACACTTTTGAAAGCCTCTCACTTATCAGACATCCCTTTACCTGCAGTCTACTTCAATCAACTTTGGAAGTTCTTTTCTCATACCATTAAAATTTGCCTTATTCCAATTAAAACGTAAACTTTTATGCAAGGCTTATCTTTTTCTATTACTGGTTTAAAACTGATGGAATCACTATCACCAGACCCTAATGGTTCTTGTGCAGTCACTTCAGCCCGTTGCTATGCCTTATTAACCAAGAGAAGCTCAGGTGTTTTTTTTTTTTTCTCCTTTCTTTAGTAGGAACATCGACTTATTGCTAAAGAAGAGTTGTTGAACACATTTCACAAATTATTCACCATCCCAACCTTTAACACTATGGCAGTTCCAGTCAATGTCTGGGAAATCAAATTCACAGACCATTACTACTTTATTATTCTTACATATATCTGAGATCTCTCCATATGTTTCTTCCTCAATTTCCTTCTGACGATTGCGGGACCTATCGTACAATCCCACCAGATGATCATTCCTTTCTTATTTCTAATTTCAACTCATATGTTTTCACTGGATGATTTTTCAGAAATATCTCTTCTAGTTACAGCAATGATGTTTTCTTCAATTAAAAGTGCCACTCCTCCTTATTTGCCTCCCTTTCATATCCTTCCTATCGCTCCTGAAACCTGGAACACTAGTATGGGCAAAAATATCTTGCAGGCTGTGTATAATGTAGGAAAATGTGAAATCATTCACTTTGGCAGGAAGAATAAATAAGGGTAGACTATTCCTTAAATGGTGAATGACTGCAGAATTTTGAGGTGCAGAGGGATTTATGGTTTATAAAGTATGAGTTACAACGTTAGTATGCAGATATGGCATGTAACCATGGGGCCATACACCATAGTAACAGGGCCAGCGGTCCAACTAGTCCACGCTGACCATGTTCCCAGACTAAACTAGTCCCGTCTTCCTGCATTTGGCCCATATCATTCCAAACTTTTCGAACTCGTACTTATCTGAATGTCTTTTAAACTTGGTAACTGTGCCCGCATCCATCATTTCCTCTGGCAGTTCATTCCACACACTGACATTCTCTATATTTAAAAAAAGTGTTGCCCGTCATGTCTTTTTTTAAATCTTTCTCCTCTCATCTTAAAAATATGCCCCTTAGTTTTGAACTTGCCCACCTGAGGGAAAAGACCTTTGCCTATTCACCTTATCTATGCATCTCAGGATTTTATAAACTTCCATAAGGTCACGGCTCAACCTATTACCTTCCAGTGAAAGAAGTCCCAGCTTATCCAGCCTATTTTTATAACTCATACACTCCACTCCCAGCAATATCCTCGCATTTTTGTTTCTGAACCAACTCCAGTTTAATAATATCCTTCCTATAACAGGACGACCAGAACAGTACACAGTACTCCAGATGAGGCTTCACCAACATCCTTACAAACTCAACATCCCAACTCCTGTACTCAAGGCCTGAGCAATGAAGACAAGTGTGCTAAATGCTGCCTTAACCAACCTGTCTGCCTGTGAGGCAAATTTCAAAGAATAATGTACCTGAAACCCTAGATCTCTCTGTCCTGCAACACTACCCGGAGCCGTCTCATTAATTGTATAAGACCTGCCCTTGAGAAGTATTGCATTTTGGTGAAACAAACATTTATCCAGATACAATTCAATCTGCCAATCCTCAGCCCATTGACCCAATTATCAAGATCTCATGTTATCCAGAAAGCCAATATGCTGTATACTTTATTATGACAGGAATTAAACATCAATGTAAGGATGTTTTGCCTCATTGTACATGGAAGGGATGAGACTAAATCTCAAATACCATGTACATGTTTTGGTCTTCTGTACCTTTACTTGAAGTGATTCAGAGGAGGTTTACTAGATTGAAACTTGGAATAAGTGGGTTGTCGAAGGAGGATGCGTTGGGCAGACAAAAAGGAAAAGGACTAGGTGAGAACTGCTTATTAAAACAGGAAAGTAACGTGATGTGAGGCAGGATATAGGGTCTGGTGAAGTAGAATCTGTATGGGTTGAGCTCGATGTGATAAATTGTGGATCGTATTTAAATAGATCATGGGAGATGGATAATGGCAAACATTGAAAGCGGGCATGCACAAGCTATGAAAGGGATTCATCTCAGTCTAGCATAAGAACAAAATGGGAAACATGGTCTAACCATGGCAGAGAAAGGAAAACGAATAGGTATTACATTTAAGGAAACAGTGTAAATAGGGTAAAATTAGGTAAATAAAATAACAGAACTGAGGATTGGGAACTGTTTAGATTTCAGCAAAGGGAGACAAAGGGATTTAATAAGAGAGAGAAAATAGAATATGAGAGTACTCTTGCAGGAAGCCATACAAACCAGTAACATTTTGTTTTATTCATTCACAGGATGTGCGCATGTCTGGCTTGGCCAGAATTTATTGCCAATCAGTGATTGCCCAGAGGGCTGTCAAGAGTGAACTGCATTGCTGTGGGGCTGGAGTCACATGTAGGTCAGTCCGAGTAAGGATGACAATTTCTTTCTCTGAAGGATGTTTGTGAACTAGATGGGCTTTTCCTGACGAATGACAATGGTTTCATGATCATAATTAAACTCTTAATTGAAGGTTGATAGTAAAAGATTAATCAAGAAGAATATAGGGTCTCCTTCCAGTCAGAAACCGGGAAATTTATATTGGGGTACAAAGTGATGGCAGACCAATTAAATACGTCTTAGATTTTCATAAAAGAGGGCACAAATAACGTCCCAAAATTAAGGGGATCCCAGGGTCTACTGGGAAGGTGGAATTGAAAGTGTTGATATTAGTAAGAAAATGATATTGGGAGAACTAATGGATAACAAAAAGATAAGTCCCCAGCGATTGATAACCTTCATCTCAGAGTACCTCAGGAATTGGCCGTGGAAATAACAGATGCGCTAATGGTTATCCTTCAAAATTCTATAGACTCTGAGTTCCTATGGATTAAAGGATAGCTAATGTAACTCCAGTATTTAAGAAGGGAGTCAGAGAGAAAACAGGATTTGCATAGCATTGATGATGGGAAAAATGTTTGGGTCCTCGATTAAAGGTGGTATAGCAGAGTACTTGGAAAATAGAGACAAGACCAGACAAAGTCAGCAGAGCCTTTTTCTGTGCTGTAGATCTGAGACTGTGTTGGGCATGAATTCCCTCCAAGCCACTCACCAGCCTGACTTTGGAAATATATCGCTATTCCTTCAGTGTTGCTGGGTCAAAATCCTGAATTTGCTCCCGAATAGCCTTGTGGGTCCAACTACAGCTTATGCAGTATAATGGTTCACGAAGGGAGATCACTCCCACCTTCCCAATGGCAACTAGGCTCAGCAATGCCCACAGGAATGAAACAAAAATATTATCAAGGCCAAGTGGGAATGTGGAATTGAAGCGTAAAGAGATGAGTTTTGACCTTTTTTGAGGCTCAAGGGGCAGAATGGACTACTCTGGTTCCTATTTTGTATGTTCTATACTCCTTCTATCAAAATGCATCATCTCAAGTGATTTGATTAAAATTTTCCAAATGTTAATTGAAGCTGGTCTGGGGGATAAAGAATAACTAATTCTCTGGTGGGTGAAGTGGCAGCTCGAACCCCCTCCTGACCCGTAATAATCAGACAAGACTCAAGTTTCTTTATTCTCCAGTTTATTCGAAAATACATACAAATGAGAAACAAGAATAGGCCACTCGGCCCTTCGAAGCTCCTCTGCATCTCAATAAGGTCATGGCTGAGCTGATTTCAACCTCAGCTCTGTGCCTGCATACCTCCGAACATCTTGGTCATCGAGAATCTGTCTGCCTTTGCCTTTTTTTTAAAAAAAAAAGATTCTGCATCCACTGCTTTTAGACAAAGGGGATCACAAAGATTCTCAACCCTCAGAGGGAAAATAAATGTTTCTCACCATTTCAAATGGGCTCACCCTTACCCATTAAATAATTACCCTCAGTTCTAGATTCTCCCTCAAGAGGGAGCATGTTTTCAGGTCCCCTCAGGATCTTTTATGTTTCAATTTAGTCTCCTCTTTCTTTTCTAAATGCCAGAGGGTATAGGCTTAGCCTGTCTATCCTTTCCTCATAAGGCAATCTATTCATTCCACGTATTAATCAATTAAATCTTCTCTGAAATATTTCCAATGTATTAACAACTCTTGGTAGTACTGTGACCAGTACTGAACACAGTACTCCAGATGCAAGTCTCACCACTACAAAGGGGGACTGCATGTATCTGAAGATGGCGCATGATTTCCCATTTGCTTACAGTAATTCTTTTCCAGCAAGTTCAGGTCATATTTATCCAATTACAGACTGACATAGGCTATGGTCAGACAGTGGGCAGTTTGTATTGTTACACAGACAGCATTGTTGTGGTATCATTCATACCTCCCATTCTGGCTCTGCAGAAATAATGACTGGCCCTGCAGCCAGTTCCCACAGCCTGATTTGTCCTGTAATTTTCAACGTCTGTCCTTTCAATGACATTAATGATCCAGGTTGGGTTTTATGACAATCCAGCAGCTTTCGTTTCACTTTTGACTGTTTTAAATTTATTTTCCAGGGAATTGGAAAGGGAGAATTTACAGACAGGCAGCTGAAGTCAAATATTGGATCAAGAGCTGCCAGTAACATTCAATTCTCAGGAAGTTTGAACATGGAAGGAAGAAGTATCTGTGAAGAGAAACCATATTGTATGGACAAGCCTTTAGTCTATTCTTTGGTCTGTCGAGACATAAATGCAATCAAAATAGGGTGACAACAATGACATCAAGCTGCACTTGCTTTGTAATATCATGGTGATGGATCTCCATTTGAGTTAAGCAAGGGCTACTCAGCTCCTGATCTCCTTACATTCTTGGTGCAAACATGGACCAAGCAGCTGACTTCTAGTGAGAGTGACTACCCACTATTTTAAGGCTCCATTTGACAGAGTATTGTACCAAGGAATCAGAGCAAAGCTAAAGTCAATGGGAATCAATGAATATTATTCTTTTGACAGCGAGTTTTTGAAAAGATTGTGTCTTCAGACCTGATCAGAGTGAAACAAGGTGAATTTATTCAAACTTGTACCACATATATGCGGAAGAGGTCTCTAAGTCTAGCTTGGAGACACGCTACCAGTTACAACTCAAAACAGCAGGTTACGAAATTTTCACGTCAGAATGGTGGCATGTAACATTGGCATAAAATAAATTATATGTTGGTCGTTTACAATAAAAACACGATACTGTTCCATTTCTTACAAAGTTCAGAGTCTTCCAGTTTTGACAGGACTTCCACTTCCATGTTATTTTCAGAGCATCTCTGTCCCCACTATCGCTCACAGCACGCAAGCCTTCCCTTATGCGTATTACTTACGTGACTAAGTACCTGCTGATAGTTCACAGTTATGGAGATGCAGTTAAACTACCTGAGCCACAATAATTATGTCCTTATATGGTTGTGTTTTACTCTTAGCCCTCTACCGTACTGCTTGTCCAATCTTATTTCCTACTTGTTCTGTGTTTAAATGCTCTGCACCTTTTATATTCCCCTTGTACGCTCTCTATCCTCCTTACCCTACTTCACGCTGGTTGGATAATACTGAATACAGATGAAGAGGTTTGTGATTGTAGGAGGCCAACCATCTCAGCTGCAGGAGTTCCTCTGGATTAGGTTCTAGTCCCAGCTACCTTCAGTTGTTTCGTCAAAACCTTTCCTGCATCATAAGGTCAGAGGTGGAAATGTTTGATGATGATTGTACAACGCTTAGCACTATTTGTGACTCTTCAGATACTGAAGCAATCGATATATAAATGCAGTATCCTTGGACAACTTTGAAGTTAGCCTGCTGCATGACAAAGAACATTTGCATCAAAAAGTATCAACAAATAATGACCAAATCTGACAAATGAGAATCTAACCATAACCCATTGATATTCAAAGGTTTTATCTTCACTGAATTCCCCCACTATCGTCATCCTGGGTGCTAACATTAATGAGAAAGTGGACTGGACCTGCCATCTCAATACTGTGCATACAAAAGAAGGTCAGAATGGAAGAGATTCTATGTTGATGAACTCAGTTCGTGACTCCCCAAAGCATGTGCATCATCAGGAGTGTAACAAAACACTCTCCGTTTGTTTGGGTGGAGGCTGCTCCAACAACACTCAAGAAACATGACAACATCAAGGCCAGTGCAGTCCACCTCACCTGTGCCCCATTCAGTACCTTCATCACTTATTCCCTTCATCACTTATTCCCTTCATCACTTATT
>NW_025974352.1:6699-8537 GCF_021869965.1 Rhincodon typus
TCCCTTCATCACTTATTCCCTTCATCACTTATTCCCTTCATCACTTAGGTACAGTAGCAGCAGAGAGCACCATCTACAGGATGTACTGCAGTTATTCACCCATGCTCCTTTGGCCGCCCTTTTCCAGCTGCAAACTACCACCTGGAAGGACAAGAGCAGAAGATGCGTCAAAACACCACCATCTGCAAATTCCCCACCAAGGTGCATAACTTCCGGACTTGGAGTAGTATCAGCGACGATCTCATTGAGTGGTGCAGCGGACTTGATCGACCAAAAAGCCTATTTCTGCCTTCCATTTTCTAACATGATGTTTTAAAAATTTGATTAATGCAGTACCCAGACTTGTGTCCTGTTCTCTGGTATTTGTTGAAGCTCCAGCGTCATCTCGCTGGTCTTATATTTCAGTCTGTGATCAAGAACTGAAAGTATCTCAAAACCCTCTCAACTGCCTGATCTTTCTGTCCAACCACCTTCAGGAATCTGTGCATATGGGGAGGTGATGGTCTAGTGGTATTATCACTGCCCTGTTAATCCAGAGACCCAGATAATGTTCTGGGGACCTGGGTTTGAATCCACCATGGCAGATGGTGGAATTTGAGTTCAATAAATATCTGGAATTAAGAGTCAAATGATGACGATGAATCCATTGTCGATTGTTGGAGAAACCTATCTGTTTCACTAATGTCCTTGAGGGAAGGAAACTGCCATCCCTCCCTGGTCTGCCCTACATGTGACTCCAGACCCACAGCAATGTGGTTGACTCCGAACTGCCCTCTGGGCAATTAGGGATGGGCAATAAATCATGCCTAGACAACAACACCCTCATCCTGTGAATAAATAAAGAATGTCCTCTCCAAGGTCTCTTTGTTCTTCTACACCACTCAAAATCCCCACTTTCAATGTTCACTCTCCCTGAATTCATTATCATTCTCTTCTTTCGATTGAATTCCATTCACCATTTTTTTTCTTTCCACCTGATTGATATCTGCCTGCAGTCCATGACTTTCCTCCTCATAGTCAACTACATGACCAAATATGCATACCATCTGCAAACTTCTAAATTGTGGATCCTGCAACGAAGTTTAAATCATTGATCTACATCAGAAAACAGTGGAATTCTACTGGGTAAGAATGTAAAGAAATGCAATTACTGTAAATCAGAAACAAATAATTTAAAAAAAAATGCTGGAAAGGCTTAGCAGAACTGGCAGCAAAATACGTATCTACTTCCTTCTTGCTTTTGTATAGGAGCACACTTGTTGGCAGACACCCCTGGCTATACACTTCCAATGTGTCACACCATCCAGAATGTGACAGACAAAAGCACACACACAGACAAATAGCAATGGACCATCAACACATAATGTCAGACAAAGGGGCCAAAAAGACCAGCAACTCACTCAGATGGACAGACTCAATCTTTGTCTAAACTTTCAGTGAGGTCTAATCCAAAAGTGACATTCCTCATTCTGAAAGAGTTCTGCAGAAGGGTGTCTGAACTGGAAACGTTAACTCTTCTTTCCCTCCACAGATGCTGTCAAACCTACTGAATTTCCCAGCAATTTCTGTTTTTGATACATTCCTCATTGTTATTTGTCAGTGAATGGGAACATTCTCCAAATCTTGTACAACATCATTCAAATATGCCTGAAGGCTATCATTCGTCATTCTCTCCTTATCATCCTGTTCTCACCCTTCTTCCTTCCAAAACCCCATAACTTGTAGATAACAAGGTGTAGAGCTGGATGAACACAGCAGGCCAAGCAGCATCAGAGGAGCAGAAAAGCTGACGTTTTGGGTCTGGACCCTTCCTCAGAAAAAAAAGTGAAGAAAGGTCC
>NW_025974353.1:0-4179 GCF_021869965.1 Rhincodon typus
GGAATAAATGGTTCTGAGGGTCACCAGAGCCGAAGTGTTAACTCTGATTTTCTCTTCACAGATGCTGCCAGACTTGCTGAGCTTTTCCAGCAACTTTTGTTTTTGTTCCTGATTTACAGCATCCACAGTTCTTCCGGTTTTTAATAAGTGGGTTATCCTCAGCTTGGCAGACTGTGACTAGTGGGGTCAGTGTTTAGACCCTAGCTGTTCATAACCTATATCAATAAGTGGATGCAGGGGGCCAATTGAAATATATCCAAATTTGCAGACAACAGAAGATTTAGTGAGAATGTGAACTGAGAGGAAGATGCAGTGGCTTCAAGAGGATTTTGACAGGCTGTCAGTGGGTAAGAGTATGGCAGATGGAATATAATGTGGATAAGTGTAAGATTATTCACTGTTTGGAAGAACAAAGGTGCAGAGGATTTTTTTATTGAAGAGATTGGAAAGTGTTAACATTCAAAGAGATTGAAGTATCCTTGTTCATAAGTCAAGTGCAGCAAGCAGTTTGAAAGACAAAAAGTATGTTAGCCTTTATTACACGAAGATTTGAGTGCAGGAGCAAAGATGTGTTGCTTCAATTGCATAGAACACTGGTGAGATGACTCCTGGAGATTTGAGTGCAGTTCTGGTCCCCTTGCGTAAGGAAGGATACGCTTGCTATTGCGGGAGTCTTGCAGAGGTTCACAAGACTGATTTCTAGGATAGTGGGACTTGCCTTTGAGAAGAAATTGAGGAGACTGAGCCTGCGTTCTCTGGAGTTTAGAAGAATGAGAGGCAATCTCATAAATGTACAAAATTCTTAAAAGAGATAGAAAGATTAGATGCAGAAAGGCTGTTTCCCCTGGCTGTGGGGTCTAGAACCAGAGAGGATTGTCTCAGAATAAAAGGCAAATCATTTAGGAGCGAGATGATTTTTAGTTACTAATGATATCATGGGAGGAGTATAATTCAGGTATCTGGCATTGTGGTAGATGATGAGCCACGAGTAGGCACCGGGGTCTGAGACGGCTTATTCGTGCTTTATCTTGCTATGATAAAGCATACCATGAGCGGAGTGTAGGTGAGAAAGCAAGCTATCCTTTACTTAGAAAAGACTCATGCACGTATATGGAAGCCCATCGCCAATATCAGGAAAGCTAACAGGTTATAGTTCAACACCGGCAACTCGACATCAGGAAAGCTAACGACAGGAGTATAATCCTAACATGGGTCAGACTAGCCAGAATGTAGTCGAGTCTGGAGATAATGAAGGCACGGGTGAGGGTTTTAGCAGCAGATGGCCAACTTCGTTCCTGCCTCAGCCTAATGTTACGGCTAATTATGGATATACAAAGGTTGCCAATCTAGATACAAGTTGTATAAAGAAATGGAAGGGATGATATAACAGTAACAAATTATTGTCAAACCTTTCTCGACTGTCTGGTTAAATTCTTTATGGTTTGTACTCCTTTTCATTTGGTAGGTGAGATAAGGCAAGACGAACCAAGCCAGCAGGGTCACATGACTAGGTTTCCAATCGGCTCCTTTGCAGGGAGGCGGGAACGTTCCCACCCCCACCCGCAAAACCATCAATGCGTGATTGCGTTATTGGGGCGTACGTGGTAACGTCAGGAGGCCGTATCCTGATTGGCGGTTGGAGCAAATTTGAAATCAGGCCGCGAAAACGTCCGGAGTAACGGAGCAGGCGCCAGGTGGAGAGTGGTGGACCAAGCGGTAAGGGTTCCTGGGGGAAAATGGGTCGGGAATTTAGAGATTGTTTTTGTTCTCCCTTCTTGAGATCGGTGCTGTTCACCCGATAGCGGGATGTTGTTGATTGTAAGTGGGGTGGGCGATGGAAGTCGGGCTTCTGGGCCCCGTGGAAAAGCGGGAAGTATCGTTCGTCTCTCCTTCCTTCTAGGATCTCCCCGATCAGAGAAAAGACGAACCCTTTGTGGTGATCGAGATATGTGCCGGGCCCTCGAATATATTAAAAATGTCTAGAAAGCACTAGGTCATTGGCTACTTCATAAAGGAAGGTATTTCTCTCGCCTTCCCCATCTGTAGAATGTCCTAAAGTGCTTCACAGTCAACAATGAACGTTTTCAACCGTAATTACTGCTGTAATATAGGAAGCACTGCAGCTAAATTGCACACAGCAATCTCCCACAAACCGAAATGTAGAAATGACCCAGATAATTGTCTTTTGTTATGTTTGTTTGAGGTACAAATATTTGCCAGGACACCAGAGGACTTCCCTGTTCATTCACATAGTGCCCCAGGATCATCTTGCATCCACACCAGTTTAATGTCTTATCCAAAAGACAGCACTTCTCTGACAGTGCAGCACTGCATTGGGAGTACCAGTTTAGATCTTGGTATTCAATTCTCTGGCGTGGGAATTGAAACCAAGAGTGCTACCAATTGTTTTATTAATTGCAGTAATATAGCTGCCAACCTTGTGTGTTGATGGATCCGCAAGCAAGAAATGCTGGCTGGGTTGGGAAATGGAAAGACTTTCTTCCCACCCAGTGAAAGTGTAATGTGTTAACTTTAATGTTATGTGGTTACACTCTTGTAGCTTCAGTGAAGTAATTTCAATTCATAGCACTGATTTTCAACCCCCCACTGCAATCCTGAGGCTGTACATTTCTGGTCTTGCATAGAGTGTTCTGCGTACTTGAGTGGGATGTAGTTGGATACCAGCATTTATGGAAGTTGTATGCCTTTTGCTATGTGCTGCACTTTTTAATACTGTGCTTATGTGCTTCAGCAATAGCTTTTTATAAAGCTTTTGTCAATTTGAGTTGGAGTGGCGCAAGATTCAAAAACAGAAATTTTTGTACTTTGAAGTGAATGGTTTCCCCATCTGTTAATGATATAAATTGCAGCACATTGTGTTGTTAGTCCTTGGATTTTAAACACTTAATAGGTCTGCAATACTTAATGTGACTGCTTCATCAAATTTGAGGGTTGTTTAAGCAATCTTTTGCAAATGCAGTTATTTTTGGAACAAATATGATTGTCAAAAATCTCTGTGGAACAACTTATAGAAATTAAGGAGCTGCTGCAGCGCTGTTTTTATATTGCTGGAGGCCTTTTGGCTGAGATATGTCACTGAGATTCTTCAGTTTGTTTTAGTTGCTTCATTTAAATTCCATGGAAATTTTAGTCCTTAAACTGTTACCAGTTATAATTGGACATGATTTAGTTTAATAAATTATTGTTTTGTCACTATCGCATCAAGCTGTCTTTAACACTGACTGGTAAAATCATGACATGCTCAGAATGTCCACTAACTAAATATTAATAGTAAATTTTGTGCTGTTGAGTGGTTGTTGGCGTTGTGCTACTGTGTCTCTTTAAAAGCCCTTCAGGTCTTGTCTTTTGCTGTGAATTAATACTGAGCCAGGATTCTTGGAATTGAGTTGGTGACCAGCCTGATCTCCATCTTTGGGCTGATGGCCATTTTATGATTTTTTTTTCGAAGGAACATCTGTAGGTTTATTCCTGCAGACTTGCACACAATACCTTTTGTGACTTTGAGCCAACTGTTCATTCCTGGCAGATATCGATGTGAGCAGAAGATTGACCCTCACCTGAAGTACCTGTAGGACTAAAATTGAGTTGGTTGAAAATTACATTTTGGAGGAATTTGACTCTTCTCTCTTGGTTTTTCTCCCCATACGAGTCCAGTGTGTGAATATTGCAAGACGATATTGCACCAAGAATCTTGGTTTAAAATTGAGATGCGTGGAAACTATGTCACTGTTGTAGTTCCCTTACTTTTCTAATGCATTAATCTGTTTTGTAGGAAAATGGAATCTGCCATGGTCACTCTACGCAACATGTTCGAGCAGTTGCTCAGACAGATGGAAGTACTAAATGAAGGAATTGAACCTCGTAAGCATTTTTAGTTTTGCTAATGTTGGGGTATGGTCATGATCAGTGAGGTTATTCATCTAGTTTTCTGTGAGATACTTTGAATTTTAGTCGTCAGTATATTTGTATAAAACCGGGAGATAGGACACCAAAGCTGGCTTGGTGAGCTGTAACTGCATCATGAAGCTTTGTAGATCAACTGAAATATTTGGACTACCAAAGTAATTCATTAATTTTCAAGCATAAAGATTCAATTGTTTGTATTTCTGCCAGTTCAATATGCTGATTCTTTTTGACTTTACCCAGTGGTACTAAGAG
>NW_025974353.1:4279-8537 GCF_021869965.1 Rhincodon typus
GTGTCGGTTTCTCAAGCATCTCAATCTCATTCTGCTTTGTCCCAGTATCAATTGTTTATAATCCATACTGCTCAAGTTTCTCCCCCTCAAATTTCTTGGGTCCTGGTGGCTTGAGTGGAACTGTTCACTATGTGCTACTTTGGTGTGTCTAACCAAAAATACCAGTGAACAAGTCTGACATTGAGAATAGCCCTTTTTAAAGCAGCTAGACCTGGGAAACTTGAGGAGAGAGCAGCAGAATTTGAAATATAAACTCAATTTGGAAATTAGTCACTCTGGGCGTCACCCAAGCTAAACGGCCAGGGAATTGACCACGCATAGATCTGGGCAATGATTTACATACTCCAGATTCAGAAGAGCCTTCAGATCTAAGAGTCTTATTTATTTTTTGTCCAAGTGATCCTTTTGGGAAGAGAATGACACAATTTTAAAACAAAACTGATACCATATTTTTACATCAATGTAGCTATTTCACTTCAGCACACCTTGCATCAATACATCATATGGAGGTGTTGCTTTGGTAAGCACTTTTTAAAATTTATATCTGCACTTTTTTTTCTTTCCTTGCAGAATTTATTCAGTTAGCCAAAAACTTTGAAGAATGTAGGAAAAAATGGCAAAAGACTGAATTGGAGCTTTCCCGTGCTACAGAGTGCCTAACAAAAGCTGAGACTGAGCGAAGTGCACTCGATGTCAAATTGAAGCATGCTCGTAACCAAGTTGATGTAGAAATGAAGCGTCGGCAGAAAGCAGAAACAGAGTGTGAAAGACTGGTATGTCTGATCTTAAAATTTCATTCTAAACCTGTGCTAAAAGCAGACTGGCTTATTCATCTCTATATGCGAAGCTGACCAGTAGATTAAGTAACCACCCTGTAATATTAAAGGACCTTTCCTCTTAACCAAATTACAACGTCTGCTTGATTTCTATTTGTCTTTCCCACATCCCACCCCTTGCTGTGATGTGACAACTTTTTTTTTCTACAAGCAGACTAATCTTTTGCAGACCAAAAACTACTTCTCTTTTTACTCACTGGATGAAGACCAATGTGCCCACCTTAAGCATTCATGGCCAAATTGTGATGAACCACTGGCACGGAAATAGATGGAATCTCCACTACATTCTCCAAACGCCTCTTGAAGTTGCAAATAGTGTGTTGCCAGTTGAATGTGTGCAGGCTGAATATTACTTGATCCAGATTTACTTGTAGGTGAACTGATGTATAGAAGCAAAGACTTAGCAATGTACTAAGACAAATAACACAACCTGAAAGAAGAATGCAACTAAGAATAATTCCACAAAGGCTTAATTTATCCTTTTACAGCAAACCCCTAGGCAAATTCTTTGGTTGCATAGTTGTCTTCTGTAACATGGATAGTGCAAGTTCCAATTCCCCCACAATCTGTTGGTTTTATACAGGTTGGGAATTGTTTCAGCAAATCCAACTAGTTTTTGGATAAAGGATATTTTCAGATTTTGCGTCTCCTATAGTTTGTTCAAGCCCTTTGGGAAAACTGTTTACTTAACACAATCCAACCCAAAAGCTAGCTTTTATTTTTCCAAAGGTCCAAAACAGTCCTGTAGAGTTGCTGAATTTGGCAGTTTTTTTTTCTCTGCAGTGTGCTCAAGCTTGGCATGTCTATAGATCCATTTGGGTCTGTTTCTCCAAAGACTTTCTGATTTTTAGGTCTCTTTGGTTTTCAGAGGTATGGAGAATGGATACCTTACCTGTACATACTTTCTTTCGTATTAAAACCATTTCTTTTGAAGTAAATATTGGTTGAAGATTTTTTTTTAAAAATCCAAGCTCTTCATCACTGGAATCTATAGTTTTCTTTGTCTGTTTGATTCCTTTTCTCCGCTTCACGCAATTGGTAGCACACTCTCTCGTGTGTCAAAAGATTCTGGGTTGTAGTCCTACTGTAAGGCTAGTGTTATCGTGCAGTACAAACAGTGCCATATTGTCAAATGAGAGGTGTTTCCTTGTGTTTGGAACATTTTAAGAGATCTATCTGCCTGGATCTTCAATTTATTTTCTGTGCTGTCATTCCAAGAAGACCAGAAGAATTTAACACTTTGAAGGGCGGGGAGGGGGTGTGCAGGAACATCAAGTTAATAGGTCATTGATTGCATTTACTATATGCAAAGTAGCTGCTGCATTTAACCAAGTAATAAGTGATTGAACTTCACAAATAATGTTGCAACTGATCCATTTCAAGACACCCCTGAAGATCTGATGAGGTACTTGACTAAATGCAAGTTCTCTTTCTAATTTTCCTAATGGTTTAGTAACAAGAGAGAAGAGCCAGGTGCATCTGGACACTACACAATAACATCTCAACCTGTCTCCTTCTGCTCTGTAATAAAACTGTAATAAATGTGGTCAATCTGAAGGTAAGTTGCAGCACAAGTGGTACTGGCATACGATGAGACCTTCATTAATAAAGTCAACTAACTGTGTAAAAAGAAGAATACTGGAAAAAGAAAGTTCAGATCAGGTAGCATTTTATATAAAGTCTCTCTCTTGCTCTGTCTGCTTTGTTCTCACCATGCCTTTCTACAAATGATTCGTTGTTAAGTAACAGAAACATTCAAAAGTAATGAAATGAATTTTTTACTGCATCCAAGCTATTTTACTAATGTGTGTAACTTAGATTTGGATATACTTGAGAAGATAGCAGCATACAGAGAAACACCCCTTCCCTCTAATATATTCTTATGTTCTGGGCTCAAATACTGAGGCCGTGCCCATTGGAAAATGCCTCTAAATAAGGTAGAAGAGCTGAGAAATCTAGGGAAATGCTTGTATAAATCACAAAGTGTACACAGATTAATAAAGCCATAAAATAGCAAGCAAAGTACTGGGCTTCATTTCTGGATGGGAAGAATGTTGAGTAAACTTGTACAAAACCTTGTGGATCACACCAAGTTCTGAGAGTAATTTTGGGCTCCATATAATGAAAATGTTAGAGGTGCTGGAGAAGGAATGATTTTACTATGATGGTACCAGAACTGAGGGGTTGGTTTGAACAGGCCTGGGATCCCTCTCTCAGAAAATGAAGGGATGCCCTGTAGATCTTTCCATTTACAGGGGTGACCAGCACAAGAGACCATATCTATGAGCTGGGCACAAATAAATTCACTAGGGAATTCTGGGGGACTTCCTTGGTTTAAAAAGGAATAGTGAAAATGGAGAACTCCGCTCTTGAGTAGCTGAGGTGAATAGTATAGGTGCACTTTTAAAGTGAGGAAGAAAGGAATAGATGGGGCTGAGTTGGATAAAGAAGAGTGTGTGGAGGCTAAAGTTCATCGCCAAGCCCCCCACGATCCTGACTGCAAACTATATCATTGTTCCTTCAGTCTTGCTAGGTCAAAGTCTGGCACTCCCTCCCTAGTGGCATCATGGGTTCAGCTACACTGCATAGACTGCCATGGTTCAAAAAGGCAGCTTATCACTACAGGGGCAATTATAGGTGGGTAATAAATCTTGGCCTAGCCCAAGATGTTCACATCCCATAAAAGAAGAAATAAAGATGAGTGCCATAGACTGGGCATATCTGTGCTGTAAATCTTATGTATTGCCAAAGGGAAGGGAGGTATAAAAGCAACGAAGTAAAATGCCAGTAAAGCTGAAATTTAAGTGTGTTTCCAGTACTAATGGTGTGTGGCCCTAAAGAATCAAATGGACATTGTGCTGCATTGTTGCTAAGCTTATTTTGATTGACTTACAGTTCATGTTTAAATTCATGACTGCCAGTTGGTGAAGTCGTAGACCAAAGTCAATTTTTATTCAGTGAAACAAAACAAGTAAAACTGAGGTAGAACTGCACCTGCGGACTTTACTCTTGCACCAGGTAGTCTTGCTTTTTTTTTGTTTTTTTCCTTAAAGCATCCTGTTGTGGTATGTTATGACACAGCTGGGGCAGGTGGGACTTGAACCCAGCCATTCTGGCCCAGATGTATGAATGCTACCACTACCAGAAAATCACTTTCTTGAGTTATCACTTGTTCAGTTCCCTCCAGCTGCAACCATGTACTTAACCTCGATTTATAAAACTTGAATATTAGCCCACGGTGTTTTCACTAACTTGAAGTGTTGCATCTATATATATAGTACTTCAGTCTTAATTTAAGTATTCAAGTTCAGTATTGCAATCCAAGATTCTCTTTTCTCTTCTCCAATTTCATGAAGCTGCAGGCAAAGGAAAAAATGTTGCTTGGGGAAGTTGACCTGGTACACAGAGATAACAAGATGTAG